>NW_020170484.1:268004-270347 GCF_000524195.1 Echinococcus granulosus
CAGTTGTAATTGAGGCGTGTTATGACAGAAACGTTCCCAGTTAATGATGAACTTGTAATAGCACGGCATGATTTATTATTTGGTGTGCGATTTTGAAATGGGAAAGGGACTAAATGCATGATCAAAAGCACCAGTTTCGTGATTTTTTACCACGTAATCCAAATTTTCATTTTTTACTGCCCGAGCAACAAAACGCAATAAATTCAAAATAAATGGGGAGTTTCCATTTCTGTTTGTTTCAAATTAGTGGCCTAAAAGCGGTTTGAAATTGTTCGCATATATCAAGCAGCGTAAGAGTCTCCAACGGCGGCTACTTCTGCATTGAACTCTTCAATCACAACTTCTCCAGTGCCAGTCACCAGTGAGAGGTTGACCTCATATATGTCCCCTCTTTCACCGTATGTTCCACTTCCTCCCGCCAGCTCACTTCATCCTTCCATCAGCTGGTACATGCTTCACCAATTCGTTACATGTTTTTGCATTATTTCCTTCTAATTTCCATTCTTGTATTAACGTAGCTATTTAAGTGTTCTTGATATAATTCTCGGATCCTTCTATTCCACATAAATTTAGTGCCGTAATTTTTTGGTAAATAATAGACTGGCCAAAACACACAGCCACATTTGGCTTACAACAACTAATTCCAATTTATCAGGCAGATTTAACAATTTACCAGAGACACTCCCATCATTTGGTTAATGGCTACTTTAGGGTTTATTCTACAAATTAAACAATTGCCTTTACGATTGTCATTCTGGTAGTTCCATTGTGTCGTTTATGATTTAACAGGCTCCATTTCCACCATTTTAGAGGCGTAATTTTCACTAAGTAAATCAAAGATCACACAATAGATCGAGAAACTTTGCCAAGGATGGGTACCTCAATTCGCTTACTGTTAAAAGTCACAATAATGTGTTTGTTGGATACAATTTGTGATTCATGCAGGAAAACATGAATAAATTGAACTATTGTAAGTTGCAGCGATAGTTGGTGGATTCTGTTAAATTTGCGGAGGGTGAAGGAGAGTGAATGTCATTCATTGTGGTGGGACGAACTGGGGAAAATTAGGACAAGTGCTTTGAGGGGTGTAGAAAGAAACAAAAATGAGCCTTAACGTGGCTTTGGTAAAAGGTATTTTCGAGGAGTTGCGCTTTCTTAGCTGCTGGTCACTTTTAACATATCGAATACCAATTTGCAGCTTTTCCAAAAGCCCTCAATGATTAGAGTGACTCAAATTTGCTCTTTCTCTCTTCAGCTCCCACCACAATTTTGCAGTAAACATTTGTTTGGATAGCTTGATTGATTCGAGCCTCAACTGAAACTTGAGTTCTTAACTACTCCAGCGTGCGTCACCCTTGCATCTTGTACTACATATTTACCAACTTCATTTCTACTACTGCCATCTCCAGTAGCTCTTTCGAATCATGATCTGAAGTGAATTGAACTTCATCAAAGTGGAAAGCGAACGCGATGCCGATTAAAAGATGCCATGGCAATGTTGAGATCACTGGTGCATCTCGTATTTGTGAGAAGCATTAGCTGGTGTTCTGTGTTCGTCTTTGTCAGTGTGTGTGTTAATGGACTGCGTCAGATACAGTGTTAAGGTGGTCGTAGTCAGGACACGCATTTCGGTGATCATGGAGAGAGATCGTGTGGTAGTGGTGCCTACTGTTAAGTCACGAGTAGTAGTGACTATTGATGGAATGTAAGCTGCAGTTGTCGTTATCGCAATGTGTGTTTGAGTCCATCTGAAAGATGTTTAACTCACTTTGGGGAGAGACATTCTGTGTGTTTCACTAAGACACAATAAATAACTACGTAAATAAGCAGGCATAAGATTGTCACTACAAAATGCAGGGAATATTAGGTGAGGTAGGAAATTATGGCATTTAAAGAGAATATTTGTGCTGACCAGGGCAATTGCTGCTTGTCTTAAAATTCAGATTTATGTATGCACGTTTTAAAGAGACAAGTTCTTGCTTCATTCTGTAGAATGTGAGTTTAGATCTCATGATTCAGTTAGATTTATGGTAGGGAAAGGAAGTAGATAAAGGGATGAGTAGAAGGGTATGGTAGTGCACACAGTGACAACACACTTGTTGACTTTTACCATGAGATGAACGGCAAGAGTAAGTGGATGGTACAAAAGGCCTATCCCAGGGTGACATTCGAGAAATGGCAACAAAAAAGTGGCCTGGAAATCGCAGCACCCAATCATACTGGTAGAACAAAATGATGATGACAATATCTATCCCAAGTCATTTTCATGGCGAACCATGGGAATGGGCAATCCTGATGGATTATCAACCGTTTGTATTTGTTTGCCCCAACTAGGAAGTAGTT
>NW_020170484.1:270447-271991 GCF_000524195.1 Echinococcus granulosus
AACGCAAATTACAGCCACTATTCCATGGTTGTAGCAAAAGCAGGATTACTTACATTTTAGCACTATTACATGGAGGTAACTTGAGTGTAGCGAGTGATTGAAAAATGACCAATTTGTGAAACCCATTAATTCCATTTCTTATCTCGGTAAATTACTAACACGAATGGAGGAAGATTTATTTCATCCGAGGCACACCTCTCTGCCCATTGTGCAAAATCCACATTCGCAAGTTAGAGGGTTACGTAGGCGAGGATTTTCGGCAAGAGGCGTATGACACCACATATGTATTCAAGACCACGTTTGCCAAGGTGTTCACTCAAGGCAGTGGATTCCATCTAACTCCCTCTCCAATGCTTTCCATTCTTGAGCCACTGATTCTGCAGCATTTGAAGGCATGTGTCTCTATGCCACTGTTTATGTTCGCCACTTTTCACCACTGTGTGATTTCAATATTTGTATGAAGGAAAGTAATCGCGTAAGGCGAATGAGCAAACCCAGTAAATATGCTAGCTTGAAATTACCCATTTGCTTATTGTGTCACTATACATGCAATGAATGTTACACTGCTTGGTCCGTGTGAAAAACACCATGGTTAGTCGCATCCAGCGAGAGCGAACACATGAGCTGAAGCATGGACAGCATGAATGAAGGCAGTGCACAAGTGGGGCTTGAAATTGGCAAAAGGTTTGTCTATTGCAGCAGCCCATTCTGTCGCAATTTGAAAGGGACAAATTAGAGGATGGCGTGGGTCATGGCAACTGGAATGGTGACAACAATGAAGGATCATGAGTTGAGGGCTGACTTACTGCTCAGTTGGAATTGTGTTTATCATTTCTCCCGCAAATGCCGTTATTGTAACTCAGTGACTGCGATTGTGTAGGGAGGCATGACTGGAAAATCATGACAGTTACATTAATTGGAGCCTCAGTGCAACCTTGTGTTCACAAATTCGCCAACATACAAAACATCACACAGAGGTGTCACAATTGTCTAGTGATGCGATATCGTGGAATGGTGTTCAAATCAATTGGCAATGTCACTGTGTGGTCTAATTTTGCACGATGGTGAATGAGACCAGCACATCCTGCAAGTAGCTTCTCATCCCAATTCCACCATTAAGAAAGGGGAACCAGCATTACAACTGTTTCATTTCACACGATGTAATTTAGCATTTTGCCTTAAGCTTGCGGTCTAATTCAATCTAGTAACGAGAGCAGACTGTCAACCACAGTAAAGCATTTGAGTACATGCATGTGAAGGAAGTGTTGCGCAACACTTCTTGCCAAGTGTCAGTCATGCTACATGGAGTGTGGTTGCGAATGCTCTCAGTATTGCTAGTTGCAATGCATGGAAATATTGCACTATTCGCAAATTACCCAACTACCAATTCTTGCTAAGTAAATGCGGTGATATTTGTTATTGCAGCTAGAGTGAGAAGGCGACGTTAATGACAAAGCGAGTTGCTTTGGTAGTCGCCATTTCTATCACAAATTTCCAGCACTTTGCTGTGCATAAGAAATCTTTAAACACTTTCGGCTCGCGTG
>NW_020170484.1:272091-273295 GCF_000524195.1 Echinococcus granulosus
TTACTCAGACAGTGAAAAATAATGAGTAACGAACAATATCTCAACTAACTCCACCATTTCACTACTTTGTACACGAGTTAATGCTCTGCACCTTAACTTCTACTTCAGTGCTAATCGCACACAATTTAACATGCCGTGCCTCCCAAGTGACAATTTTACATTTCCAGATTGAGCAAACCATGCTGACAGTTTGAGTTTGGTCGTAGAACAATTAGTTCATTCTAATGCTTAATAGGAGAAGTCAGTGTTTCTCCTATGTCTGCTGTTGAAATTTCACTACTTCTCACACCACAGTGCAAGCCACATCTCTAATGACACCATAATCTACACAAGAAGATGATGTTGCAGTAGCATGTAGTGCATGGAAATAGGCGAAGATGGGGCATTGCATGCAGCTGATGCAAGCGAAAAGAAGTCGACTGGGAGGAGCTGCTGTTAGCTGAGTGGCAGAAGCAACACTCACGCATCCACTGTTGGTACATAAATTGTCAGATATGAGATTGGAGCAAGCAGAACTCAGTCGCGTCATGAAATTCTTCAATGTTAGTCTCGTGTTGTTAATTACTTCCCTTGTGTTTGCCGATGCTTGTAGATCGATCTTACGACGGGGACCTCGTATAATTAAAGCGATTACAAGAGCTGCCAATACTGCAATAAAGTACACGTCTAAAACAGGTTTAGATAGAACAATAGCAGCTCCTCCAATGATGACCAACAGAAGGGAAACACCTGCAGACACGGCAGGTAAACAAAAACCAGAATCAGCCCCTCCAATAGCGACCACCACAAGAGAGATGACCATGGCTACAACAGGTAAATCAAATCCAGCAACGGCCCATTCAACAGTGATCACCACATCTTCGATGTCCACAGTCACAACGGGTAAATTAAAGACATTGTCTACGCCACAAGCCAGCAGTGAGATGACCACCTCACAAATGTCTCTTCTTTCACCATCTGCTCCACTTCATCTCTTCAGCTCTCTTTTCCTTCTCCTGGCATCGTACATGCTTATCTAATCCCTAGAATATTTGGCATGTTCTTATACTAACTTCCAGTCTTTCATTATCTTATCATTTGCCTATTCTTGTCATCTGCTTCCGATCCATTTACCCCATTAAAATTTACTCATTATTCACTATTTTCTACACTGCGTGAGGGTAGCACGGTGGCAGTACAACCACACCTACCATTTATGGAGTAC
>NW_020170484.1:273395-274822 GCF_000524195.1 Echinococcus granulosus
CCGTTGTAGTTTGGGCTATGCAATATGGAGACGTGTTATGAGGGAAGTGTTTGGAGAGAATGATGAATTTGAAGGAGAATGTGATAGCACGGCATTTATTCGTTGAGAGAGGTGCAGCATGTATGCTATGGTGTGGGACGTGGAAATGGGAATGTGACCGAATGCACAGTGGGAAGCACCAGTTCAGCAAATTTCCACCACGTGATTCAAGTTCTCCTATTTTCATTACTCAACTGACGAAAGGCAACAAATTCAGAAGAAATGGGACAAATTTGTATCCGTTTGTTTGCAGTGAATGACGTAGGAGCCTTTTGAATGTTATCGCACCTATCAAGCTTTAGCACATTGGAGGGAAGCTCAGTTTGGTGAGTCGGTATCCCTATCTACGAATTGGCCATCACCTCGCCATATAGCGTGTTCACATCAATCGACAATACGACGCAGTATGAGGAGAAAGCAACTGGGTAGTCGTGTACGATGGTGAATGCGAGCAGCATGAAGTGGGGAAGAGCTGCTAGTGTGCCTCTGATTGGAAAATAGGGGTCGGTATTGGAAAGTTCCTATTACCCACAAAGGCAGAGCTGATGATTTGGAAAAGCCTTCAGTTTGCTACTGAATATTACCAATTAAATTCACCATTGAAACACAGGATAGCAATTGATGCAGTGGCAGATGCTGGACCGCATTCACAACCACGGTCGCTCATTCGTGCAGTGCTTACCAGCGCACACGTGAGTCGATGGCAGGAAGATGAGTGAATCGCTGTGGCTAAAGCAAAATATGCTACACTTTGACAGCCCTACTGCCAGGCATTTCTGCAGAATGTGTGTCATTATGCCATAGCAATGTCAGCGAGTTCATTTGCCTGTTTGGCAATTGAAAACTGTGAATCCTCCGTGCAGTTTATTATTGTTTAGCTCATCGTAGGATTTTGCAAATATACCTAATACCTACTGTTTATGCCACATGCCTTGATGTGTGGGAGTCAACATTGGCCTTTTGAACTTGATGTGAAACAAGACGCATGTGACACAAAGTGGGTTACCAAAATATGTGATCTGCAGATTCTGTGCTGTGGCTATCCATATCTGCATACCAGCTAGAGGAAAATGCAAACAAAGGGAATGTGGAGGTGTGAGGACAGGCAACCTGACTGACCACGGTTGCTGCGTCATTACACGCGTGTGGTGTGTGTGTGTGTGTGTGTGCGTGTGTGGACGTGCAGTCTGGCTGATGGAGGTCACCACGGTGTGAGTCGATGACTGCCTTCACTGCATCCAGTACTGATGATGGGCGAGGGGGTTTCCTAATCCTGTGATTAGTTAAGGCTTTTCTCTCATTGCTCCAAGTGGGATAGCATTACGTTGCATTGGCAGCATCGTCAATGTTTCACGTGTTTGTTTCGACGGATGCATCTGTTGTGCATT
>NW_020170484.1:274922-281073 GCF_000524195.1 Echinococcus granulosus
ATGTTGATATTATTCACCATCGTGCAAAATTAGACCACACAGTGACATTGCCAATTGAATTGAACACCACATTCCTCCTAAAGCTCATCATTATCTGGGCACGGTTCCTTCATAACACGTCTCACATTTGCTTAGCCGAAACTACAGCGGCAAATGAAATACACTTTTCTGCACCACCTATACGCCTAACTGAGCATCCACCAGCTACAATTTACAATGCTTTTAATTTCGTCCTGCATCAATGCACAAGCCACAACTTGCATTTGTTAAATATATCTTAGGTTCTTTTAGCCCCAAATAAATGAGCTAGCACATCTGGTCAATTTTTAAGAGAGTTGTAGACTCCCATTTAATTTACTTATGATATTCCAATTGCAGCGTGGGTCACAGTAGGGTAGAGGTATACGTAATCACGACGACAATGAAACCGCCTAGATAAGGCTGTACGATGCAATTGTTCATTTTGCAGACTAGCCGTCTTAAACGGACCATCAGCCGAACGAAATGAATGCTACCTGACTAACGCATTCACCTGCTTAATAGTTTGGGATATTTCAATAGATGGTAATTACGGTAGTATTTCGACCGGGCTATTTTCATACACTGAAAAGTAACAAACATTTAGTAAATCTTAATTGAATGAATGAACTCGAACCAAATGACAGGAACAGCTAAGCAACTGATGAAAATAAAGGCAGGAAAGTAGTAAAAGAACAGGTCAAATTTGCTTGGAATTAGAGAAGCATGCATGAAGTCAGGAAAAGAAGGAGAGAGTTGAAGAGAGTAAGTGGAGTGCATGGTGAAAGAAGGGACATATGTGAGATGGGACCCTCTGTGGTGGTTTGTGCAGTAGGAGATATGGTTGACGAAACCAGCTTGGAAGCTGTCGCTGTTGGAGTGGCTGGTGTTGGTTTTGCTTTGCCTGGTGTAGCTTTGGACACCTGTTTTCTGCTGGTCACCACTGGCGCGGCCGGTGTTGGTTTTGCTTTGCCTGGTGTAACTTTGGGCCTTTTGGGTGCAGTATTCACTTTTCCAGACGGTGCGAGTTTGCCAGTTGGCCGTTTTGCCTTCGGTGATGATTTACCATCGGCAAACATAAGGGCAATAAGTAGCAACACAAGACCAACTTTGAAGAATTTCATGACGAGACTGATTTCTGCCTGCTCCTATTTGATATATCTCTGCTTATATAGCAATAGTCGATACGTAGGTGCTGCCTCTACCACCCAACCAACAGCAGCTCCTCTCAGTCACCTTTTACACACTTGCATTAACTGCATGCAATGCCTCATCTTCACTTACGTCTTTGCACTACGTGCTGACACAAAATTATTTTCCTTAAATTATCGTGTCACCGCAAACACGGATAGTATTGTGATATCAGAAGACGTGAAATTTCCGCAGCAGATATGAGTACAACATTGACTGCTTATTGTCTTCATAAGAGTGAAGTACTTTATTCTACGACAAAACTGATACGGCGCCATCGCTTACTTAGTTTGGAGAATTTGGGTTGCTACTGCACTACTACGGAATATTGAGTTGGACGCGGTTATTCTCGAAGCAATGTTTGAGTGCTCACCATTAAATGGATTAAAAATATACGAACGGGTTGGGTTAGCTGAGATATTGTTTGCAAATTAGGTAGCGAAATGGGCGAGTCAAATCGCATTTGGTGAAGTCAAATGTTAACGCAATAATAAGTTGGAAGTAGCAGTCCACTCTACTGCAATTTATACTGACCTTTCTGTAAACAAGCCTGAAACGTTCAGAAGCAGCCACGTGTTGGCAGTGACATTTGCTGCTTGCAATTCTCAAATGTTCTGGAAATCACGAGCTTACTCACATCTCTCCGATTCCTTCCATACACTGTTTTCCTATACCTCTTAAATACACTGTGCTGCAGTTGTGGAATCGGTCTCCGGTAACATCAACCTGCCACACACGAGGATCGTGCACACAATCCACTTACATCTCTCTGTTTTCCCCCCCCTTCCCGCATTAATCTAGGCATTTGTCCCGAAGTCTTCACTTCCTGACTGTCTGGTTGATAAGGGTGGTAGGATGGAGACCAGGATTGTTAGAGCGTAGAAGTTGGAGATCATAGTATTTGGCGAAGCAGTTCAAAACAGTATCACTTTAATTTGGAGCACGTGGGTTCTGCTCTTCATGCAGGTCAGTGTGAAGATGTCAGCACCCATGTATGAAGACCTGTGGCAACAGGAGCAGAATACTATCGCATTTGTGCCAAATCACATCTAAATATTCCGGCGCGTTTTGGAGAACAGACATTCAACTGCTTGCCTGCCATAGGGAAATGGCCGTTAGCAGTGGAAGTTACCGATGCTCCACACTTGTAATTTTGCAAGCAAATCAAAGTAAGTAGCTAAATGAACAAGATCCAATTGCATATTTGTTCATGCAGAGGACTTTTCTTACCTTCGTTGTTATCAGAGTGCCACGTTTTGTGATTCTCTGGTCATTTGATACACGCATCTCACACCTTTTGCACAATAGCAATTGTGATCAGCATATCCAGAAGAACAAATGCCTGTTTACTAGCCTTCTATTGAGAAATGGAGGTGAGTTTAGCAAAGATTTGTTTCCTAGAGGAGAGAAATGGCCAAAATCTATATTGCTCTACTCGATTATTATTTTTTGTTGTTGTTGTTGTTGATACACTTTGTCGCTATCACTCGGATGTTAGGTGAAAATGAATAGAGGTATTAGAGTGGATTCACAACTGCAAGTGGCTATTCAAGACATGCTTGATAAGGAAGTTCTACAAGGAAATTTGTTTGAGACAACTATCATGTAAGATGACGCTCCTGTTGCGTGTCACATCACAAACACTACTTGCAATACACCGATTGATTACTCTGCTTTGTGAATATGAAGTCGTAGCGGTTTCCAGTGGATACCATTTCAGCTGTAGGTGGTGTGGGTGAGTGCATTGCGATTGTCGTTGCAGGAGAGACTGGAAGATGTAACATGTTTTGACGCGTGTATTTAGAAATAAGAAAGAACCTTCACGAGGCTTACATATGGAGTAGTGCAGCCACTGCATGCACCAGGTGGCTGGGGAGACCCATTTAGCGAATTGTTCCATTCCATGTTCTATCACAATACCACAATTTCGCACAACATTCCCTTGTCCAAATTCTACAAAGCACATTTATTCCGACAGCTGCATTGATTGCAGCCTCAATCCAACCTTGTGTTCACATATTCGCCAGCATACAACACATCATATGGAGATGCCACAATTGTCTGGTGATGTAGTGTTCAAATCAAGTGACAATGCCACCACATGGTCCAATTTTGCACGATGGTGAATGACACCAGCACATCCTAGCAAACAGCTTCTCATCCCACTTCCTTCATTGGAAAATCGAGTCCAGCATCACGATGTTTACATTTCACACGATTTAATTTGGAATCTTACCTTGGACTTGAGGTCTAATTCAATCCAGTGAGTAGAGTAAATTCTCAACCACAGTGGAGCATTTGAGATCATGCATGTCCAGGTGGTCATGCGCAACTGCTTCCACCGTGTTGAAGCTTGATATGTGCAACGATATTCAAGCAGCTCTTAGGCCATCAAGTGGAAACAAATGTACGCTATCCTTTGTATTTGTTGCCTATCATCACTCGAGTAATGCAAATTTTGAATTTGGATCATGTGGTTAAAGATGCTGAATGTGGAGCATTGGAGTGTGCATGTAGCCCCTTTCGCACTTCAAGGTCGCACGCCGATTAATACATTTTGCACCTCCATCGTCGAATGAATGCCGTGCTGGCATATTACTCTTACTATTCGTCATTATCTGGAAGCGCTTCCGTCATAACGTGTCTCAATTGTACGTTGCCCATTGTACAATTGCATATACACTGCACTGTCCTGCACTGTCTCCTTACATAACGGAGCACACACATCTCACGACCATTTCAATTCCTTCGTGCTTTGATGCACAAATCACATGTTACTTCCAATAAGTATATCTAAGCACCGATTAGTGCCAGATAATCAGGGCAAGCACAGCCGGGAAATTCCGGCAATCAGGATCGCGTGTGCATAGACATTGGTCACGCAGTTCAAAACAGTGGCAACTTATTTTGTAGCACGTGGGTTCTGCTCTTCATGCAGGTCAGTGTGAAGATGTCAACACCTACTCGTAGACTTGTGGCAACAGAAGCAGAATACTATTGTATTCTTGCTATATCATTGATACGATTGTCTGAATACACGTAAACACTCAATGCGTTGATTGATTTCATTTGTCGAGTAGTGAAGTGAAACCTCCATTATCGTAATTACGACAGCATTCACACTGCACGGAAATGGCTAGAATCATTGGCCAAGGAGCAGTTGGTTAAAAGACCAACTATATATCCTGCTTGATGCGTCAGCCTTCGTGTACAATGGCAAACACCACAGGAGTTGTTTACGAAAGTCCATTTTTCATAACGCAAAGCAAGCCACTCATATAAATAGCTCGTGACATATTTGTAACGAGTTCTTCGACGTGACGAATACTCATTCGCGATATCTGCCTTCACATTTGGTTCTATACTGGCATTCATTGTGTGCAGTGTTCCATCAGGTGAATTGATTCCCTCTTCACTCCCCCATTTTCATTGCCAAATCTTCGCCTGCACAAACAGTGGTGAATTCATTTTAGCAAGCAATGCATTTGCATATGTTGTCAAAAACAACAAAATTAAAGTTGGAATGAATGTTGGTGTTGTGGTTGGCTTTTGCTTGGTGCATGAAATGGGAGGCAGTGAGTGCAACAGTAAAGTGTTTATGCCAACTACTTGCAGTGTGTAGTAGGGAGTAAGGCATAAGCAAAGCGATGAGGTGTGGTGCAGTTGCTCATCGAAGTGTCGCAATGTGAAGTTGCTTTTACTTTGGACCCACAATAATAATAAGGGTTCTCATCATCACAACTCTTTTGAAGGTATCCATTATGTGATGGATGACCTCCAAGATGTCTGTGCTTCCAAACGTCCCTGCGATTCCTCCATCCACCACCCTTGTCCACTTTACACACTTTTGGCTTTCCCAAATTGTTCCAGTCCCTATTGTCGTAATCGTGCCAAACCTCCACTGCTTCACTCACTTATTTCTAACCACTGCTCCTCTTACTCATTCACAAGTACGCACTTTCGTTGGAATCTTTCACCTCCTACAGCACCATGCACCCAGTTTGACAGTGAAATTTATTTTATTTTTAGAGGAAGAAGAAGCATTCACTCTTTCACTGGTTGGTAATATCACTCTCTTCTTTGATATGAATTCCCAGGTGTACGGATTTAGGCCAATTAGACTGTAGTGGTGCAGTGGAGGGCAGCTCTTCACTTGTTCCATTCAGTATAACTCAGGCTTCTCTTTACTTAACTTAATGCGCACCGCTTACTTCATTCAGGCAAAAATCCAACCACATACTTGGCCCCATTTGCCCCTTCTTCGTTCGGTTGATAGCTGTAGGAGCGCGCCGTCTCTCTCTACCTCTTCCACCTCACTTTCAGTCATTTGACTCATCTGCAACTGACGTCTGCTATCAATATGTGCCCCACTGCTAATTCTGAGCAGAATAGTGTCGACAAGCAAATTGGTAAAGCCCAAAATATCATCCTCCTCACCTCAAGCTATTTACATATGAAATATGAGAATGGACAGTCCGGGTAGAATTATCAACAGTTTTCGTTTCTTTGTCCACAATATAAACTTCTCCATAAAACTGACGTCATTTTCTTAATAGATGTCTTACCCACCAACTGCATCCATGCAGTAAGTTAAAGTAGTAAGCATAATTTTTCCGGCCAAATGCTTGCCACTTGGAATTCGCTCTTATAATTTTCATTACGAGTAGATGGAATACCATGTTGTGTTCAAGTTAGCTATTATTGGAGCATCAGTTGTCGTGTTCCGTACTTATAATAAGTGCCTAAATCATTAAGTAGAATCCATAAATCACGTTTCTTTTGGAAAAAACAAAGAAAGTAGCGTGTTTAATTTTATGGATGTTGCAGAGTTAAATAAGACTATGGCAAGATAAGGGAAGTTTCATTTAGTTTTTCATTCGCCTACGAAACAGCGTGCATCTGTCCCATCCACAGTGCCCATGCTCCATATGCTCATCTAAAC
>NW_020170484.1:281173-286445 GCF_000524195.1 Echinococcus granulosus
CGGCAGTTATTGGTTGAAGATTTGCGATGGAACATTCATTGCATTACAAACGCAATTTACAACCATTATTCCATGGTTGTAGCAAAAGCAGAATTGCTTACAGCTTAGCACTGATGCATGGAAGCAACTTGAGTGTAGCGAGTGATTGAGAAATGACCAATTTGTAGAAACTACTGCTTCCATTACTTGCCTCTGTAAATACCTAACACGATCAGATGCAGAATTGCTTTGTCCAAAGCACACCTCTCCTCTCATTGTGCAAAATCCAGATCCGCAAGTTAAACCGTCACACAAGTCTGGATTTTCGGCAAGTGGTGTATGGCACCACATATTTATCCAAGAGTACGTTTACCAAGGTATTCACTGAAGGCATCGCATTCCACCCATCTCCCTCTCCAATGGTTTCCATTCGTAAGCCACCAATTCTGCAGCGTTTTAAGGCGTGCGTCGATCTGCCACTCTTTATGCTCTCCACATTTCCCCACTATGTGATGTCAACATTTGTGTGGAGGAAAGTAATCGCGTAAGGTGAATGAGCAAACTCAGTAAATACACTTGCTTGAAATCACCGATTTGCTTATTGTGACACTCTACATGTACCAACTACTACATTGCGTGGCTTACTTCAAATGCACCATGATTGGACAAAATCAGTGAAAGCTAGTACACGAGTTAAAGCATAGATAGCATCAAGTAAGGCAGCGTACAAGGAAGGATCGAGCTTGACAAAGGCTCTTTCCATTGGAGCAGCCTCTTCTACCACATTTCAGACATTAACAAATGGCATGATCTTTGGCAACTGGAATGGCGAGAACAATCAAGGATCATGAATTGCTATGTGACTCACCACTCTGTAGGGACTTCAATTTAGTTGATCGTTCTTCTAACAGGGGATGGAATTGGGAATGGTATGTAAATGAAATTTTCGACTAACAATTAAGAAACAAAATAAGTACATTTGAATAAACGTAAGGAATATTCACTCCAGTGCCATTTCATTTGGAACGATTCTGTGTTTGCCTCGTGATGCCTTCATTGTCAGTACGTAGTAATGGTGACATGATATATAAAAGCTTGAGGAAATAAATCAAAAATAGTTGCAATTAAGGGAATTCCTTTCTCGATGTCACTGCACCATCGCTTTCCACTTCAATGCTTTCTTGGGTAGACACGCTTTTAGATGCAAATAGGCGCTCCGAATTTCGGCCAATTGAGTGTGCACACGTTTTGATGCTTGCCATTGATGGTGCTGGAGTTGTTGTTCGCGTCAATGCTGTTGATGCTGGTGGTGAAGTCTACCTAGCTGACTTGACTGCTACAGTGCCAAATGAGTAAATCATGGTCAAAAGTCGGTTGACAGTTGATTGTCACACCTGCTGGGTAAGCGAATCACCCTATTCAATTGGCGGAATGCGGTGAGTTTGTGCACTATCCTCTCAACTGCTTTAGCGTTGTAGCCGCCAAATAAGTAAGTGATTTGCCAGTTATGAGTAAGCTTTACACAAACGCCACCCAAACCGCTGTGCCTACAATGCATTCAGGAGTTTTCCTCACGCCATAAAACTGCCCGCTTTGCTGATATGATTCAGCTGTGCATCCTCACTTCGATGTTTGTGCAAGGAAATTAAGAGTGGCGAAAGCGGTTCGGACCTCCTGATGGAATATTGCGCAACCTATGGTTAACTGAGAAGCAAAGTTTACTAAAGGAATCCTTGGGTGAATATTCGTTGCAAAGAGGGCAGCAGCTGCATCTTTGTTATTTCCCTTGCAAATCTCGTCATTTCACAGTGTGGCGGTGTTCCGAATTAATAAATCACTTAAGCAACTGCGGCTGATGCATTAAGCACAAGTTTCTATGCTTAATTCTGTCAATGTCTTGGGTTCCACAGCTACAAGCTCTGATCTGGACACGGTCGCTTCAGTCGCTTTCGATAAAGTGGTAAATGGAACAGCTGAAATGCGATTGATTCCTCAGCCTCTGTTGTCGGTTTGAATGGTTTCGGTGAATGACACCAGCCTATCTCGAAAAATCAACGCTAGTGTATTCGCCTTTCATCTGGAAATGGAGGACAAGTTTGGAAAATGCCGCTTCGCAAAATTGGAGAATTGCAAAACTGGTATGGTTTTAATTGATTAATAACGGTTGTTGATATACTTTCTATTTTAACTCTGACATTAGGCCAAAATAACTTAGGCTGTTCGAGTGGATACACAATAGCAAGAGGTGAACGAAGTTGTACAGGTAATTTTGTTCGAAATAAGGGTCATGTAAGATGACGTTGCTGCTGCGAGTCCCGTTACTAACACTACTTGCAATTCGCGGGCTCATTGCTACACTTTGTGGCCTCCACGCTTTATTAAAGTTATTTTACATTAAAACTATGAGTTGGGCACACATTGGTGTTAGCCGTTAATTCCAGACAATGCAAATAATTGATTGAGAGGCAGGAACGGCCAGATAATGACAGTGGACTTGTGCCGTGATCACTTCGTAGAAGAGAGAGCAAATGAGACCTTAAATCAGCTTATAGGTTGATTTTCCTGCATGTTGCAAAACGTTCACATTTGAGTGATTGGAAATAGTCGAAGTTCTGTGAAAGGCAACAAGTCATGCATCACCCTATATTTTCCCTTGACCACTGAACCAAAATATATATGTATGGACTCAGAAGCCTTATTGAGGAGCTTTTACCTTGAATATGAGTGTAGCGAGTGATTGAGAAATGACCAATTTGTAGAAACTACTGCTTCCATTACTTGCCTCTGTAAATACCTAACACGATCAGATGCAGAATTGCTTTGTCCAAAGCACACCTCTCCTCTCATTGTGCAAAATCCAGATCCGCAAGTTAAACCGTCACACAAGTCTGGATTTTCGGCAAGTGGTGTATGGCACCACATATTTATCCAAGAGTACGTTTACCAAGGTATTCACTGAAGGCATCGCATTCCACCCATCTCCCTCTCCAATGGTTTCCATTCGTAAGCCACCAATTCTGCAGCGTTTTAAGGCGTGCGTCGATCTGCCACTCTTTATGCTCTCCACATTTCCCCACTATGTGATGTCAACATTTGTGTGGAGGAAAGTAATCGCGTAAGGTGAATGAGCAAACTCAGTAAATACACTTGCTTGAAATCACCGATTTGCTTATTGTGACACTCTACATGTACCAACTACTACATTGCGTGGCTTACTTCAAATGCACCATGATTGGACAAAATCAGTGAAAGCTAGTACACGAGTTAAAGCATAGATAGCATCAAGTAAGGCAGCGTACAAGGAAGGATCGAGCTTGACAAAGGCTCTTTCCATTGGAGCAGCCTCTTCTACCACATTTCAGACATTAACAAATGGCATGATCTTTGGCAACTGGAATGGCGAGAACAATCAAGGATCATGAATTGCTATGTGACTCACCACTCTGTAGGGACTTCAATTTAGTTGATCGTTCTTCTAACAGGGGATGGAATTGGGAATGGTATGTAAATGAAATTTTCGACTAACAATTAAGAAACAAAATAAGTACATTTGAATAAACGTAAGGAATATTCACTCCAGTGCCATTTCATTTGGAACGATTCTGTGTTTGCCTCGTGATGCCTTCATTGTCAGTACGTAGTAATGGTGACATGATATATAAAAGCTTGAGGAAATAAATCAAAAATAGTTGCAATTAAGGGAATTCCTTTCTCGATGTCACTGCACCATCGCTTTCCACTTCAATGCTTTCTTGGGTAGACACGCTTTTAGATGCAAATAGGCGCTCCGAATTTCGGCCAATTGAGTGTGCACACGTTTTGATGCTTGCCATTGATGGTGCTGGAGTTGTTGTTCGCGTCAATGCTGTTGATGCTGGTGGTGAAGTCTACCTAGCTGACTTGACTGCTACAGTGCCAAATGAGTAAATCATGGTCAAAAGTCGGTTGACAGTTGATTGTCACACCTGCTGGGTAAGCGAATCACCCTATTCAATTGGCGGAATGCGGTGAGTTTGTGCACTATCCTCTCAACTGCTTTAGCGTTGTAGCCGCCAAATAAGTAAGTGATTTGCCAGTTATGAGTAAGCTTTACACAAACGCCACCCAAACCGCTGTGCCTACAATGCATTCAGGAGTTTTCCTCACGCCATAAAACTGCCCGCTTTGCTGATATGATTCAGCTGTGCATCCTCACTTCGATGTTTGTGCAAGGAAATTAAGAGTGGCGAAAGCGGTTCGGACCTCCTGATGGAATATTGCGCAACCTATGGTTAACTGAGAAGCAAAGTTTACTAAAGGAATCCTTGGGTGAATATTCGTTGCAAAGAGGGCAGCAGCTGCATCTTTGTTATTTCCCTTGCAAATCTCGTCATTTCACAGTGTGGCGGTGTTCCGAATTAATAAATCACTTAAGCAACTGCGGCTGATGCATTAAGCACAAGTTTCTATGCTTAATTCTGTCAATGTCTTGGGTTCCACAGCTACAAGCTCTGATCTGGACACGGTCGCTTCAGTCGCTTTCGATAAAGTGGTAAATGGAACAGCTGAAATGCGATTGATTCCTCAGCCTCTGTTGTCGGTTTGAATGGTTTCGGTGAATGACACCAGCCTATCTCGAAAAATCAACGCTAGTGTATTCGCCTTTCATCTGGAAATGGAGGACAAGTTTGGAAAATGCCGCTTCGCAAAATTGGAGAATTGCAAAACTGGTATGGTTTTAATTGATTAATAACGGTTGTTGATATACTTTCTATTTTAACTCTGACATTAGGCCAAAATAACTTAGGCTGTTCGAGTGGATACACAATAGCAAGAGGTGAACGAAGTTGTACAGGTAATTTTGTTCGAAATAAGGGTCATGTAAGATGACGTTGCTGCTGCGAGTCCCGTTACTAACACTACTTGCAATTCGCGGGCTCATTGCTACACTTTGTGGCCTCCACGCTTTATTAAAGTTATTTTACATTAAAACTATGAGTTGGGCACACATTGGTGTTAGCCGTTAATTCCAGACAATGCAAATAATTGATTGAGAGGCAGGAACGGCCAGATAATGACAGTGGACTTGTGCCGTGATCACTTCGTAGAAGAGAGAGCAAATGAGACCTTAAATCAGCTTATAGGTTGATTTTCCTGCATGTTGCAAAACGTTCACATTTGAGTGATTGGAAATAGTCGAAGTTCTGTGAAAGGCAACAAGTCATGCATCACCCTATATTTTCCCTTGACCACTGAACCAAAATATATATGTATGGACTCAGAAGCCTTATTGAGGAGCTTTTACCTTGAATAT
>NW_020170483.1:0-2332 GCF_000524195.1 Echinococcus granulosus
GACAAAAAAGAGGCCCAAATGATGATTGCGCATTACTGAGGAGACTACAGAATCCGTTGGTGATGGAGACGTCTTGACGAGTTCAATGGCTTTGCCAAACACATTCTCCGTGTTTAAACTTCAGTAAGGAGATTTTGAGGGAGTTCTGTGAAATGAGTCGACGATGTATGTGATCCGACGAACTAGCAAGTTCTTCTAATAAGCTTCTTGGTTTTCGGTCCTGGCATTTACTTCCTCACTTAATTTTATTATTATTGCTATACTGTTGCTAGACCATTTATTTAGATTATTCTCAGACCTTTCTTCCACTGATGGATATCCGTCTTTCGGGTTTCTTTCGTCTTGCGATATATATTTGTAAACTCAGCCACCCACAGCAGAAGTCCATCTTATTTGGCTTTTCCGATTATCAATTTAAAAGGCGAGTTAAAGTTAATCAGAATTTCCCATTTTGCATAAATGAAGAAATTGTAGGCGTGGGGACTGCATATATGTTCACGTCGCATTTTTCATTCAATCTGGCCTCCAAATAGTACCTGAAAAGTGTCGTCCATGCAGAAAGGCTTGTCACTACGTCTAAATTAGCCCACACTAGGCTGTTTACAATTTGAGTAGTCAAAAGCGGCTGGCCGTCTTAGTCCTAGGATTGTCACCAAAAGAAATAACTACTGGGGTTGTAGGTCTCTTGATTGAGGACTACTGGCGTGGCTCAGAGACCAGCATCCCAACAAAAGCACAATGGCGAAGAAATGAAGTGTCCCTCCACCAAAACCGAGAGTTAAACAACCAACGTATTGCATGGCCTTCTCTTCTTTTTCCACGTCAGCCATCACAGCGTAATTGGTGCTTTAGAGAAAACTCCTACGCGCTATCCGCACCAGTCATCGAATATCTATGCAACTGAGGAGAAACCCAACTGTAACGTCACTGATTCCCCTTGACAGTTCTACTAGATCTGAAGTTTCTTCTTGTTGTGCAACTGCAATTAGAGATGGCGAAATATGCTGGCCAACATGCGTGTCCATTGCTAGATGTAGGAACACTGTACTAGCATCAGTATTATGTAACAGAAGATGAGACTTAACACAGTTGCGTGGAGGTGGGGTCTCGCGTATGTTCTTCCCTGTTACTTTGTTCTCAATTTAGGTCTGCCCATTCATGTCTTTCCAAGTTCCATTGGGCTGGTAGGGAAGTGGAAGAATCGCGAAGCTACGTAATTGCTACCTTCATACAGATAATGGCTGCAGGTCCACAACGAAAATTTTCCATATGATTTACGGTTAGTGTCGCTGCCATTGTTAATGGCTCTCCTGAATAACACAGCATTGGAGGTGGTTGCATGCTTAGACGCCATTCTCAGGCCTTCTGTCTGGCGCGTCATAAGTCCTCCCATCCCCTTGCAATATGCACTTCCTCCGCCCAGCCAAGGTTTGTCACCCAGCAATAGAAAGCAGGATAGATGTCCTTTACGGTCAAGTGCGCTTTTCGCTGTCACCGATGTGCCGCCCAGAGACTTCTGTGGATATGAAAGAGGATAGAATCTTTGGACAAAATATATATGTTTTACGAGCAGAAGGGAGTGGGTCTACTGGCACGGCTTAGAATTCACCCACCCGGTGAAGGTAGTAATGGCCCCAACAGCCAAAAGCCCTGTTCCATTTCTCGACAGCTAAAGGTATATTTGGATAAACTTTATGCAAGACAAATTTCCACCTATTTCTCCCTCGCAGTTTGACTAGGGCACGAAGGTTGGATGGGTATCTGTTCGTTAAGTGCTTTTATCACAAAGAGCACTTTACTGGATTAGAGGATAATTACACAAAACAAAATTTCGCTTTTTTTCAAAAATAGCCAAGACAATCACAGGGGATTGTTGAAACAACATGATTCCCTTTGACTGTTACTCCCTTTTTTGCTTAAAAGACTAAACAGTGTTTGCTTACATGATTAAGTAAAAGCTATAAAAGAATGATTAAGCTTGTGAGCTATTGGTGGAAAACTTATTCATGGTGTAAGAACACTGAGAGTTAGTTATGAAATGACAATGCCCATTTCGTAGTTCAACGATGACGCTTCAACCATTACAGCATCTGAAATCAAACCACAAGATGGAGTTGGAGGTGGTGCTGACTGCGATGCTCAAATGTGTCAGAATGCCATTTGCTTTAATCATCCGTGTCCCAGTGATTGTTTAGATCGGATCAGAACCCTTAATTATACGTTTGTAACAAGGTATGCTATCATTCCACTAGAGTATGTAGTAAAGTGCTACTTTCCACACCGATCATTGGTGCTGTGTCGTAGTCCAACCAGTCTAGTTCAGGTAACCGTT
>NW_020170483.1:2432-3444 GCF_000524195.1 Echinococcus granulosus
GCCAATGAGACGGACAACAGTGACAGCGAGAATGTGCACGGATGCAACAACACGTGATGATGGAAAAGAGTTTTTCGCGAATCCCGACTAGTACAAAGAGCATTTCACTTTGGCCATTAGATCGTCTACTGGCAACCTGTCATGGAATCGCATGAAATATTTTTAGTTTCATGGCACAATAGAAGCAACACGATAAACACAGGCTGTTTTGAATGGATTAGTCTTACCAAAAATTATTTTATTTTGGATGCTATGGGGAAAAAGAAGGGCGGCCTTCGCTCTTGGAGATTTGTCTTCGTGTAGTAAATACAAAGTCCTGGTAGTCGGGGCTACCAATTCCTAAGCCTTAATAAAATACCTGCTCAATTCAGTCTTATCTCTTTCGGGCTGTGATAAAGTGCTTATTGTAAACAAGGCCTTGTCAAAAAATTAATTGGTGCTTCCGCTGCCAGTCCCCAGGATTGCAGCCCCCATGTCAGCATTGTGTAGCTAACAACCGATCGCCTTTGATGCAAAACTTCCTTTCAAAATGACGCTGCGGTGGTAAAAGTTCAGCACGATTAAAATCTCAGTGCTAAAAGGAATCACACCAACTATAATGCCCATTTTATTTTGCATCATTCCCTTCATTAATGAAGGCAAACTTTGCCCTATTGGCAAAAATAATTGAAAATTTCTTGTGATTTGAATTACCTCAAATAGAGCAGAGCATCCTAAAGCCTGTTAATACCAAAAAACATGCTTCTGGAAATTACTTATGTAGGATGCACAATCGAACTTCCTTTTTGGTACACGGAAACTGTAAAAGAAAGCCATCCACTGTGGATGAATAAATATTGGAGGCGTACAAATAGAAGGATTATGCCAAAGTACCCACAAATTTGGCGACATACTCAAGCCATATTACCGTAATTTGATCCCTAAATAGACCCAAAGTGTAAATTCAAAGGACACCAAACAACTCCGACAACGTTAAGTTACCCATGTATTTTATTTAAAAGTGGGCGGTTTC
>NW_020170483.1:3544-8039 GCF_000524195.1 Echinococcus granulosus
ACTGTCGGATAAAAAAACCTCCCATTGATCATCTTCGTCTCACAAGGTGGGTTTTGATTGATTCCAATGTTGCTGTAACAACGAAGAAAATATGGTCCTGCCAATGCCGGCGCTGACACGAGTGCCCGAGATTGCGCATTCAAGTGGACTCTGCTCTGCTCAAATAAAACAAGTCACGTTCCCTTCAGTTCAGTTGGTGAGAGGGCATTAGCGTGCAATTTGTCATCTTCCTGCCTTTCCTCCCCCGTTCGCAAGAGTGAAGAAGAAACTCCTTTTTTTCCTAAAAATCCGCCTTTGTAGAGCTTGTGGGAGTGTAGGGGGCGTGGGGTCTGCGATTCCTATCATTGGCCTTCAAAGAGGTGCAAGTGAGTTTCGTCTCAATTATTCTGCGTTCATTTAAACCCACTACTCAAGTGGAGCGTTTTTTTGAAAAACACCTTAAACTTTTTTAAGACAAGCCAAATTGGTAGATCAGGCCTCCCTTCCGTTCTGATTCACACCAAAAACCGTAAATCATTACAAAAGAGAATTACTGTTTCCGTCATTTAGCCATTGTCAGTATCAAGTGGCGAGAGTCAATTTCTCTCTTTGCGCCATTCGCACCATGCCTTAGTTTAGTGTGAGTCCTACGGAGATTGTGCTTATCTCGCACAATTTTGCTCATGTAAATTGACTTAACAAGAAACAAGGTGATTCTGCTCTAAATCATAACAGTTGTCTTCAGGTAAATAATGTTGGTTGCATAAAGAATAGCAGGAATTTTCTAGAAAAATACATTTAATTTCGGCTTATCCAGCTGCTGATTATCCACCCCACTTTTGACAGAATAAAATTTTGACTACCGTAAAAGTATCTTAAAAAACCAAGTCGTTCGTGCAATGGAAAGTGTGCTTAAAGGAGAAGAATGGAACATGACAGCAGTGTAGTGGGAAAAGCTTTTTATCACGTGGTGCGTTTGCCTAACTATAAGATTACCATAGCGGCCGAATAAAAGGGTCATTGAGGATAAAAACACGGAGAACTTAAAGTTACACTTAAAAATTACCCTTTTCAATGGTCCTTTGAAATGGCACCTAGTTTGTAATCTATTTGTGCAAGTTCCAACTTCAAGTCAAATAAGTTGAAATGGTTTATGCGCCCAGACGGCCGCCAAATCTGCCTTTCGCTAATAGCACACAAAATGTTGATGTCCCCACTATGCAGACGATCTCATGAGTTATTTTTTTACTACTGCGGTTACAGGAATCTTTTCGTCATAATTTTTTCCTCATCAGAAATAGTCGAGGTTTTAATTGAAATTAGTTACTCTTCTTCCTTTTTTCGGGCTGTTCGCGCTCCTGCAATGCATCCATTAGCATGCATGACCGAGAGTCTACCATAATGTCAAAATGAAGCTTAACTAACCACAAATGAAGGTGAGGACAGAGTCATCCCGACGACAACGGTGCCTTGGTCTGACAGGACTGAGTTCTGCAGAAATAGATTGCGTTACTTATGCAAGCACTTATAAGTAAATCAACCTGTTAAACTTCTTTTTTTCTCATTTTCGCCAATCCATTCTAATCTCGGCCTGAATATCCCCACCTCAAACAAGCTGGAAATTCACCCTTAAGATGAGCACCCCAAAACACGGAGTTGTCTTTCCTTACCTCTGAACAAAAAAAAGAAAGAAAACAATTGATTGAAACAGCAGAAGAATACAAAAATTTCACTCTGATTTCCTTATCAGTTGTGCCCTTTGGTGTACAACCAGACGATTATGCATTGAAAAGGCAAGTTTTATTTTGACCATACATTTAGCAGTTTTAGATGGCCTCCCATTAAAAACACGTGCTCCTCTTGACGCATATACAACCACGTGCTATCCTTCGAAGGCTAGAACAATTGTAAAGAGTTAAAATTTAACGGGGTTGAGAAGAGAAAAGGTGCCAATCGACATCCGTAGGGGGAGGAACGGGAAAATCTTTTGAAAAATCTGTAAAATGACACTCGTTTTTTATTTTGCCTAACTTAAAAGATTTAAGTATTAAAAAGTCCACTGAGGGAAAGTAACATTATAGTGATAAACTGGGCACCTTTTCAGCCGTTTACCATCATTTGTAATGATTTTAGATGATAAACGGTATATGCATTCTACGGCAGTTGCAAAAGAAAATAATCCAAAGACACGCATGGTAAAAACATTTCAATGCCCTGCATTGTGCATTGGTAGATTAAGAGCTTACGTTTTGGAGGAGGAGGAGGAGGTGAGGATGAGGAAAATGAGGATTCAGCCACATTTCTTATCCTTTTCCCACTAACTTTCTATGCTGTTTAATGCTTACAGATGCCGTATCTGGTTTATAAAGCTCTGGCCTTTCCTCTCGTGCTTTTATTATGGCTTTTTCTATATTTGTATACAGGACAACGCCCACAATGTCACAAATCAACCAGTCTCGGGAATTTCATTCAAGACTTTCTTATCAACTGATTGACGTTGGACTAAACGTTTTTAACTATTCTGTAGCACATCCTCTATCTCACAAGTAATTGTACTACCAACTTGGTATAACCTCTTTTAAATGGAAGACTCTTGCCTTTTTCGGCATGCATTGCGTAAGTACTGGTGTGAAAGAAGGGAATACGCCTATTACGCAAAGCAATAGCGCCCACTTTCATGTTTTAAGATTGCTGCATTCTTTCTTCCTTTTTCTAAACTGCTTACAAATACAATTTTTGCGTAATAGCGAACTGAAGAGATGTTTTAGTCAAAAATAAGTGTCTAAATTGTTCAAAAAGATCACATTTTTACTAAGTCATTTCAAAACAGTGCATCAAGGCTGTCTCTACTGGCGTTTGCCACTTTTTCTGGGATTGTATGCACAAATAAAAAATATTTCCTGATATAAATGGTTGGCTGCCCTTTTTATCAAAGAATACGATTTCTTAACTGCCAAAGTTTGTTCCATCTCCTTCATCTCTAGAGGAGTTGCTGTCAGTTTTGTATCAGAGAGGGAGAAAAAATTGGTAGCATGAATGGCTGTATTGTAATGGGATTTGGTATAAAAAGGACTCCATCAAAGTGAAAAAGAGGCTGCAGCCTTTATGCCTATTTCTACTTAAGAATGTGCCAAAACACAGGGATTTGAATGCTGAACAAAAAATACTCTTTTGGAGGAGATAGAAAAATTATTTGTGCTCTCCAAATAGAAATGAAGTCAATTTTACTAGGCCTTTTAGGAGAAGTCTGCCTGGAACAATTCAAGCAAAAAATTTCTAACCAATGCGCTGAATGACGAGGAAATATTTGTGTAACAACTTTTGCACTTAAGTGATAGGCCCGTAAGCCAGTTTGTCAGAGTGGGGTTGGGGATTACTAGAGGCTACGGCTGCTTGAAGTTGAACGAATGTGTGCATCTCACGCAAGTAGTCGGTAGTTTACATCCAATCCAATTTATTGAAACGTCCTACCCTGAATCCTCGAACGAGGCTGCCCCAACAACTGCATTCCTATGGGATGAGCACCCCGTTTGTTGTTGAGTAGCATAAACTCACCGCTAAACACTGAGCATGCTGACGAACGATGGGTGCGTTGAGCAGTAAAATAATGCACAATCCTTACACTTCTTTGAAACAAGTCTACTTGTGCGTCTTGGTCCTCGTGGTGGAAGGAGTAGCGTTGACATGTGAATCCGTACTTCCTCTGTTCAATGCAGATCAGGTATCAATAAAGTGTGTCAGCTGCTCCCTCTTCCTCCTTCCCTTCCTCTTCGTCGCTCACCTCTCCTCCACTTTCTTCACCTACTTCATCTCCCATGTCCTCGCTTGGAGACGTGGTTACAAGCTGAGAATATCCATCGTTGAGGCATCATTTCGTGATATAGAGTAGAAAATGGAACTGGTGACCGTTTGATGGGTATTTGCTGTACTTCCTGACCGAGACGCACAAGGAAAGTGAAGAAAAGAGACATTACATAAGTGAGCAGAGAATGGGGAACCGCGTGTTTCGGTGTTGACTTCCTTCCGCTATTCTTTCATCGCAAGACTTTCTACTTTTTGCTTCTGCCTGAGGCAGTACTCTATTTTTGATCGTTGACTGTCAGCTGTCTGGTTGTACTAGCTTATGACTTATTGAGTTGCATGACCTCGCAAACTCAAACCGACTGACGATGTTGAGAATGTTCATTGTCACCAAAACACCAAATTTACGTTCCAAATCGTGAGTAGCCCTGCATTTGATTCTTACTGGATAATTTAAAGACAGTTGTTTTGTTGTGACGCCAACAAGAGTATTTGTTGTGGCGATTGTGCTCTTACAATGAGTTGATATGAAAATGCATGGCAGTGACCAGTTGAATCCTACGTTTGAAGTAGACGCGACCATCTTGACGGAAGCAGAAAAGGCAGCGAGATTTGATTAGCTCATTACTCAAGAGCATTTAAAGAAGGTCGAACAAATTTAGTGGTGTAGTGGCGACAGGTAAAGAGACAAGGGACATTGCGCCGGATGAGTGAC
>NW_020170483.1:8139-16105 GCF_000524195.1 Echinococcus granulosus
CCACACCGCGAATGCCTGCAGCATTGATGAGGTGTCCACACCCTCGCTTCATCTGCATACGTGCGTGTGGAATTGGGAGGATAGCAAAGCAGCCTCAGCCCTATATATTAAGTGGTGTTTGAACACCTGGCTACAATTTCCCCGGGAAGTTGCCTGCATTTATATATTCATCAGAGTCGTTGGCATTTTCTGCTCGGCCAACAAACTGCTTCCTCCAATCCTCAACTTGAGTGGGTGGTGTGGTGCCGGTGAACCACAAGGTGGTTGCGCATTCTGATGTGGTGGCACATTCCTTGTTAACTGATCTGACTAGTAGTGTTATTGTTCGTTTTCAGTCTCATTTCTGTCACAAAACAGCAATTACCCATTCTCAACATGTAACAACCATCGAGACGCTGGAGTTATTGTTGCAGTTTGCAAATCGTTTTCCATCTTTAGCATTCGCTTTGTCTAAACTGTCCAGAAATTGGCCAAATATAATAGTATTTAATCGTGCTTGCCAAATGTGTGTAAAATTTAACTTCTTTTGTAATAATAAAATAGTGGCTCAAACTAATTTGCAATATTAATCGAGTAATGAAAAGAGACAAAAGGCAATTTTTAATTTTGAGTCCAATTTGCTACTGACATGGTTATCTGACCTCGAGGTCATGAATATGTGGCACACCTTCTTCGCCAGTTTATGATACCCACTCGGAGTAAACCAATTTGCTAAGATTTTGGTAAAAAATGTGATTAAGAACAATGGCTTTGACGAAAATGTATTGAAATGATGCATCCAAACTGTGGCGGTCGAGTTGCTCTGACACGCAAATGGCGTGCGTATTGGACCAGTTTAGCAGCCTGTTCTACTCCACCAGCAGCCTTACTGGAAATGATGTGCTCATCAAATGTAAAAAAATTAATATTTCATTAGATAAAATGATGCCCTCGATAGGCTAGTGGTCTTTTTGGAAAATGGATGGGTTGATAATTGGTAGCATTGGTCTGGTGGCGAAGAGCGGCAAATGATGCTCCACCTTGGCAGGAGTGTTTGAATTGCAATTGCTTCTTTGGCACGCTTTTAAGTAAATGAATTTTAGTTGTTTGTGCCAATTTGAGGTGCCCGCACACGCACTCTCCACATGCGTGTGTAAGTGGGAATGAAATGTGAGAAGGCGAGGGAAGCAGCGACCTCGGCAGCTATGTTCGTTAAGTGGTGTTGGCAAAACGGGTCAACATCTTCTCGAATTATCATCAGTTCTTGGGGTTTTTTGCTCAGCCAACACATTGTTTCTCCCATTCCTACGCACGAGTACAAGGAATAGATCGAGTCGCGTTGGTGAATCAGAAGGCGGTTGCGCCAAATGGGCGCACATTCCATGTCAACTGACCTGATCTGTAGCATTGAAGTCTCTCTTCTATCCCGTTCCTGTCACCAAATAAATCATCATTAATCTCAAAAACGACTCAAATTCTCGTATTACGTGGAAATTGCACCTGAATGTGACTACCTACTACGCCAGATCTGTGAAAGGTGTTGAGCTGTCCCTTTCCCAAACCATCAGTTAGTTCTCCAAATCTCCATCACTTGCTAAATTGCTTCACGACTCTTCCGTCTGCGTTCGAAAGTATTTACCGTTATCTTTCAAAATGCAGTTATCACTCATGACCTGAGCTATCAACAATGCGCCACCCCAACCAATTCCACATTAATCGCACAAGTTTCGAGCCAGTCACAGCTGAGGCGGTTTTTTCTCCTACATCCCATCCTTACTGAATAATTCCCTCCTCACATGCCTCAACCATAAACTCGTCACCTATTACCTCAACTTGACATTCCGTGCGCGAACCCACGTGGACCCACTCCAATTCATCTGCTGGGTACTAGTATGCTTTGCAGAAGTAACGGAGGTAATAGTGTGCCGATTCTTGGACCGACCTTTCTGGCTACCACGATTGCAACTTCTCGCCAACTGAAAACTGCCTGAAAATCACAACTATGTCGGAGACCATGTGATTCAGCAACACAATCCCCACAAAGCAACTTCTCCGTCTACTGCCAGGCAGTATCGTTCCCTTTCACACTTGGCACGAACTCTAGAAGCACTTGGTAACCGACAACTTGAAAAGCCAAGACATCTCCTGAGAGTGAGGCGATTTTGTAGCTCAATTCACATTCGTCCTTTAGAATGCATGACAAGGACGCTTGCAACTACAGTAGATACCTCTCACAAGATCCTACTTGCCACAAAAGCTTTTGATGTACTGAGGTGGTGAGAAGGGCATCCGAACGCGCTTTTTGCTCCTCATGATGAAGAAAGCAATCAGTAAATTCCAATCAGGCAGCGATACCTCCAGAGTACCGAACACAAAACGGCCTCTCAAATTGATTCGATTCATAATTTGTTTGTTCTTTTAATAACTCTGCCACCACGGAAGTGATTTCCGGAGAAAAATCGCAAGCAGTGTTACATTCATCCCACTTCCAGCATACACTCCACACAATAACGAAGAACGTCCTCGTTCCTCACTGCTGGTACTAGTTACAGATCAGGGGAAAAGGCAGATGAAATACCGGTCCTACAACGATCAATGTTTCAGTTCATCTCTGTGCTGTCGCATTTCCTCAACAATGCTGGAAAATGAGCACACTTTTCTACATCAAAGGAGGAATTGCATTTGAATGTTCAGAGCAAAAGATGTCCGCATGATTAAGCGTTTGATAAGCCTGCTCTGTCGTCTCTACTCGCAAAGACGATAAGTGAAGCTACAAACAATACAGCGCCAAATCTGAACTCAAAGCATCGAGTTCAGTTCCATGAGAGGCAATTTCTGCGCATGATCCACTCTACGTCCAGTGCGTCGCACCAATCCCACCTGTTCCAAGTCAGCCACAGCACGAAGGAAACGCGACCTAGGACAGACACAAAAAGACGTTTAAATGTCCTGTCTCTCCTTTTCTACTGAAATCGAGACAAGACATTGCAGAACGTAGAAACAACTTGCACTACTGAATTAGAATTTAACACTTGAAGAGGAGGCAGTAACCATCCGGTTAAAGACGACTCAGTGGTGCTGAAATTACTGGATAAGCTGACTGGGATTCCCGTCCGCACTCGCTGAAGACGGCTCCACAATAGTCGCGAAAGACTACAAAAATGAAGAGTACATCCTATATTACTCACTTGTCTCCAGCCACGCCAACAAAATGGGCACATGTATGCCCTTGCGTAGTGATAAGCCAGAGAGGAAGGAAAAGGGGGAGTCATGTCAAGAACCTATCCCCAGAGGAAATCAACCATAGAGAAGGAGAGGTGCATTGATTATTCAAGAGGAGACTTATCCCTCTGGAGATCAGAGATGAGCATGTGCTTGTGTGCTGCCCATTCTCTGATGGAAAAGGGTGTTACCATCACCACAAGCACCACCATTTGCTTATTTACCAACCTATTCAAGAACCAGTGAACCAGGGAACTTACAATGAGCCAATCGTGAATATTTATCAAAGAGCCACTCTCCATGTAGATTTTGTAAACAATGCACACATCCGGCACAGGAGATTGGGGACCATTCACTTCCTGCAAAGAAATGGAGTGAGAAGGTTGACTGGAAAATGCTGATAACTGGCAAATTACATGACCCGCCTGCAAATACCCCAACATAAGGCGTTTGAACAAAGTCGCAGAGGTCAAGCACCGCAATGGGCTGCAGAAATCCAACTTTTGTGAGTACAACGCACGTTCAGGTCCAACGGCGGATTCAAAATTCACTCATTTAGGTGAAAAGCCAATTCCAAGCAGTGCTAACTGCATTTGGTAAAAGTGCTGCCTGTGCGACTGAACCTTTCTGTGACGGCCTACTTCACTTCGTCTGCAACAGAAGGTGCAACGATGTCATCAAGTCCAGCCTGCGCCAACTGTGCCACATTGCAACTGTTCGCCCTCGTCAATGACTGCTGTGTTTACCACTCCCACGAAAAGACGTCTCGTGCAATTCCCAACGCCCCATGCATTAATTAAGTGTTCACGAGAATGAATGTCGAGACTGTGGTCTGGGCGCAAAACCAATGCCCAAAAGAGCCATCACTGACATGAGGATGTAAAATCGTTCTTTCAAAACTATGAATAGCATTCCAACATCTCGCTACGCCTGAGGGTCCAATCGCCACAACGTATTAACACCAAGATCTTGTGCAAGAGTGGATATTTGTGCATTTTGCTGAAAACAGAATCATCCATCACGACTCGCTGTTTCATCCACATACTCACTACTCCTCCTGGCTGTCCACCACACAAGTGCCACTGACCACTGAGTACAGGAACACCACGGTAGTCATCCTTTTATCCACGCGATTAAAAGCTCACGTTTGGCCCGGATGTCGCTGCAGTGCAAAGTTTTGGGAGGCAATATCCGCCAGTTCATATTCCGACTACTGTGAAGACGAAGGAGCACTAGTGTTAGAGGCGCGTGTTCTGCTTTGCAATTTACCATTACTTTCAGCGTGGAATCAATTCAACAGTCCAGGCAACTCTTGACACCCGTAAACGAAAAGTTTGAAGACATGTTGAAGCCTTAAAGACGAACTTGATGAAGTGGCTGTTTCAGTTTGAAATACAATCTAAAAATTGAGCGCAATTACTTTTCTCACATTCAGATGCCGTAGTAACTTTGACTTGGGAGAATTAACACACTCCCTATTGGGTAGATCACATCTTGAGCAAACAACCTTCAACGAGAGTGCTGTGCCTCTTTAAGCACCAACTTACAGGAAGAAAGTTGTCGGGATTGCAGAGAGCATGGTGGACAGCCCCAATCAGAGGCGGGTCGACATTTCGCTCGAAATCCATCAGCCCCGCCTCTTGACTTGTTGGCCCGTAAAAGACCTCATGGAAAGGCAGATTGTGAGGTGCCGGCACGAGACTGAGGGAGTTATCACTATCGGGTGAAAGAACGGCGAATAACCATTGCTCAAATTCTTCCATCGTTTGTTTCCACAGTGATGACGTCGAGGATGCTGCCGACGAGGATCTAGACCTGAGTAGTTTCTACATAGAGCACAAAAATAATAACTGGTGGCAAAAATCACACCGAAATGACATCAAAATTTCTCTGGTAAGAAAGGGTAATTTAAGCTCCACAGCGGCATTTAAAAAAACTCTTCATCTAGTTAACTAGAGTTGGACCCTAGGTCAACAGCATCACTGATTCAGCGGATTCCACACCGGAAAGAAACATTGAAAGGGCACAACTTCAACTGATTGAACTATCACGCAAGCACAGCCTCCTTGGACTTGCTGACTGTCAATACGCATTACACACGTCAAACTAACGGATCGGCTAGTTTCAAAAATTATCCTCATACCCCCCACCTCGTTAGTGCAATTATAGCCACCAAAATGAGCAAAAAGTAGACATAATAAAGCAACAAGTAGAATCAGTCTACCTTCCCACCTAGCACCGCAAACACGTCGCTGCGGTGCGGCTCAAGACGGATCACGCATAGCCTCACCAGTTATTACGACTGTCAACTGCCGAGAACTGATAAGCACGACAATAGCGATTTACAGTAAGTAATTTGCAGCCACGACGTGGCATCGCATCAAGCTGTGTTTAATAATGCAACACAAATGCGGGATTAGAAATGAAGTTCGACACTCGAGCCCTACGCAGAGTAGAAATATAGACAGGAAAGTGATGCGAATACGAAAACGAATTAATAATTATGAAGAGAGTTCACATTTCGCACAATGGTGTATGCAATTGAAAACTCGAAAGCTAGATTGCTTATTTTGACTGGAGAGGAAGCAAAGCCACTCGGTGACACTGAGCACGCACCTCGCGCAACTCCAGAAGGGTCAGTCGTTTGGAGAGCTCCAAGGTGGCACACTCCGCCTTGGTACTACTGCATTGTGAATCTGCTGCTTTAGCCGCCATCTGTGATTCTACTGAAACAGAACAAAAAACACCAGATTAGCTCGAATTACGGCATTACGCAGACAGCAGAAGTCCCAAAAAAGTGTCGCAGGAATTAAACATTGGATAGACTGCATGCATTGCAAAATAAGTAGTCTATTGAGTACGAGACACTGCTAACAAAGATCACACCACTGAACTTCCTTCCACCGAAAATAAAAACCACAGGTGTAGGCAGCAATTCTGTTTCATAAATGTAGTCACACTTTTGAAGCAAAGAACTGAATTAGCACTTATCCACACAAGTAGAAAGCGAGAGCAATCACAGACTATCCCGTCCATCCGATGATGACACTTCAAAAAAAAATAGAAATTCAACAAGAATTTTCCCTACCAAGTTAAGAATGGGCAGAAGCAAAGATAGAAAAGCTCCTTTTTAAATGATCAACCAGTCAATGTATTTACAGAAATGGATGATGGAACACGTGCGTCAACTTCGGAACTAACTCAACCCACTTACCACCAGCCACGCTATTTCAGAAGAACGAATTGGAGAAGAGAGGACAATGGGCACAGGTGCACTCCTTAAGTCAAACAATCAGCCTCACGGCAATCTTCCCTCCTGCTGGATGGCAATTACATGCAGCAAAGAGCATTGAGAATAAACACAAGTCCTACAGGAGCTAAATGACAAAAAATACCAGCATCAAAAGCAACGCCTCAGAGCTCATGGAAATAATGGCGAGTGTGAACGAAGTAACAAAATAACAAGGAAGTTAAGCGCGCCATTGTAACATCAGACAAGCTCTCGTCTCAACGCAAACGGGTCTCCATGCAATGATACTGCTGACCGAAGTTTGACAAACGCTTTCGCCCCTTCTTCCCGCCTACCTGTCTATCTTGACGTGTCAGTCTACTTGACAAATAGCACCACCACCTCTAGCAAAACCCGATCAGATTTCGGGAAGATGCAACGACCCAACCTCCTGACATCCTCTTCCTCGCATAAATTGGACTAGAACAATAACACCAAACAGGGAAGCCTCCTCAAATTCATTGATAATCAACACAGAAGTAAAGTCTTCGAAGGCGATACTACTAACTTTAGGAATTCCAGCTCTGTACCCAATTCCTCCAACCAAGTTACACATGTGCGGAGGTGTGATAGGCCTCACAACCACTGCTTTAACTAAGTCGCAGTTATCAGAAAGACAACTTAATACATCAGTTATGCGGAAGGCAAAATTTGCGTAACATTAGACGCAGACATCTTCCATTGCAAGAACGATTGTGAACAACATCGACAAATTTGCACAAGTCGAATGACAGTAACAGTAAATAAAAAAACTCCTACATTCGCATACTTTCAGCTTTGTAATGTGGAAAAGTCGGAGCAGGCTGGACTTGAAAACAGCTTTGCACTTTCTCTTGAAGCGAAGTGGGCCATCCTGGAAAGGTCCAGCAGCACTGGCAAAACTCACAACAAATGCAGTTAGTACTGCTCAACATTTAGCCTTTGCCCTAATGTTTTCCAAACATTCTGTCAAATAACCAAACGTTTTTTGCTTTGGAAATTCCGGTTAAACAGCATCTGATCTCAGGGTAACCGGTGAGTGATTGTTGGACAAAATATCCCATCGAGTAAAACCGCTCCCTCCCACGAGTTAACTGAGCACGAAAGAAGCAGTCACACAAATTCAAGGAGGATGAGGAGGAGGATGAAAAGGGGAGGGGAGAACAATTCGCCTTGGAATTTTGTCACTCCAGCAACCAAAAATGCTACGCCAAACTTGCTTGACATGGAAGAGAATTCCAAAACCAACGTCGAGAGCACCCACACACACACACACACACACACACACACGCACAAAAGGGAGGTGGGGTGAGTTTGGGCAACCATCAACGGTGTCTGCAGTCAAAGCTTCACCACTACAAATGAACAAAGTCGCGCTGGTACCGACAATGGTAACGCAATTGATTTTGTTTCAATTACTCCTGCAGGAGAACACATCAAATTTGTTTTTTTGAACCACTTTTGGCCATACGGTCAATGTCAACAGTGAATTTTAAC
>NW_020170483.1:16205-17379 GCF_000524195.1 Echinococcus granulosus
AAGAATGCTTTTGATGATATCTAAATGCGGTGAAATTGAGCCAAAGCACGTATCATACTTGTTCAGAAGACGATGGCAACAAATAATGTGAAGTCTGTCACCTGCAATTTACTTTTTCAGACGCATGTCACTTGTAGCATTAGCAATGTGTGAGTGAGAGCAAATAGCCGTATTACACGGGTAAGTTAATAACCCCTCTTCTGGTAGACGACAAATTTACGGGCATCAACGCACCACAATATCTCTAAAATGAATCGGCCTGATTGCACTATTTGCTGATTTCGGTTGAGGTTAATTGACAGCATGCATTTGCTGCCATTTGTTCTACTGTCAAGGCTACAGTCTCCAGTGCGGTCAACGTGGATCTGATTAAGGTATTTTATTTTTCTAAAAGACTCCTTCCATAAACGCATAAAAATAAGCTCGGCTGTTGATAATTTCTACAATTACTACCAAAAAATAAGTCTTCGTTTTAAGAGAATTTTAGGATTTTATTAATGTTTTCAATTAAGAGGGCTTTGTACATCTTTACAATAGCTCTCTGTAGTTTAAAAAAAACCACGGAGTTTAGCAAAAATACAATTTGGTGAAGGTTCTTTTAGTTAAAATGCCAGCGACTGGATGCTGGGTCATTTTTCTGAGTTCCATTTACTTGCCTTAGTGATAATAAAAAAGGGCTTCAAAAGTCTGTAAAACTAAGTGGAATTTTTCTGCCTGAAATGACTAACTGATTATCAGAGATATACCTTATTTATCGATGAGCCTAGTGTGGGGTGTGCAGTTTGCTTGCATTTGCACAACCCCATGAATAAATAGCACGAAAGAGCTGCGCATTTGTGTCTGCATTTCGCTCCCAAAGCGTTCGTCAGCTCTGCCTGAAAAAAAAACTTAAGGGCTGTACGAGAACCCAGCAATCCAAGCACGTCATACTCAAATTGTTCAGTGGTGGAAGTAAGAGAAATGCCCTTCACCATCCACACAACCCACGTAGTGGGCGGTGGTAGTACGCTTGCGCATGGCAGAAGCAGAAGCAGAAGCAGAACATGCGCCTGCTTGAGCGCGCACGCGGGCAAAAATCGATGCGCCCTCGGTGTGGCCGCTAGCCGACGTGCCAGCACGGACACGTAGCAGTTTGGGCAGGTGAGTTTGTCCCTCTCTCTCTCTCTCTCTCTCC
>NW_020170483.1:17479-30492 GCF_000524195.1 Echinococcus granulosus
AGTTGTTCCTCCTCTCTCTCTCTCTCTCTCCCAGAGGCATAGAGGAGAAAGAGGTGGGGATGCGGGAGAAAGGAAAGGGGAGAGGAATTAGACATATTTTATCTTTTGCCACTGTGCGCGCGTATGTTTCGTGCGAGTAAACAACCGCGTGTAAGCTTTTGGCAATTTCATTGTAAAAAAGTAAGAGAGCTATTTAGGAAAGCCAGCTAGCTTACCAGTTAGCAGAGCAAGATTATTCAATCAAACCGCACTCCTGCCTTGCACCTGCCCGATACATATAGTCACTCACTTTGGAAGATTAAATGTGCTTTTAATTAGTTTGGGATTATAAATCCAGTATTTTGCTAAACTGTGTACTCAATGCAACTAAAAAGTGGCCTGTTTCTCATTCCTGCTTCTTACTAATGCACTGAGCCATTTCGTTTTGTGGATAAGTTAGATACGAATATGGTTGACGTATCCACCGAAGAAGATCACTTAGGCACGGTTAATACTTAGTGACTTGCCAAACCGTCATTTACAATTTAATCTAGCAAATTAACAAACTACCTGGAGTTTCACCGAACTTAGCACAAGCTGCTTCTGTGGCAAACATTCCTGTCCCAAATTCGTTTTAATAGGTTAAAAGAGTTCACAATTAAAGATTCCCGAACTTTTGAATCATGCTTTAAAAAGTTACTGACAAAAAAGATTGTTGGAAAATTGTATGTCCTATCAGTTAAGTGATGCGCGCCCGAGTTTGGAACGATGTCAAGCACGTGAAATGGCGTTCAACCTCGGAGCCTTTGTCAGCGATTGAATTAAGGCACGCGGTGAATGCCAAATGCGATGCTCCACACATCCTCCTTCATTTTATTGTCCTTTAATCTCCTTTATTTTGCTCTTCGTTAACTTCTCAACTCTATTATACTCACTTTCTATTTACTAACTCATCTACACAGGCCTTTACAGCCCCTAGGAATTCCGTTTCTACGCTGGTAATACGAAGACCTGCTCCAGTCAACCGTGATGCGCCAGTAGCAACTACCTCCAGACTTCTTAGCGGGGTAACTCCACTTCTGGGACGCACCAAAAGTCCAGCTTTTTTGTCAAAGGACCACTCTAGGGTACCGGAGAAGGCAGACGCCCATTCTGCACTGATAAATGTGCAAAGTTTAACAATGTAAAATTTTTGGAACACTTTAAACATAAATCCCTCCTAATGCTTAGCGGTGGAATTAGACCAAGTTTGATCGTGTTGAATCTGTACATGATCTAAAAATCAAAAACCTGATTGCGGCACAACAGTGAAGTTTTAACAGGAGGATGGATCAATGATGAAAGGTCTCTTCAAAAACGGCTCTTTACACGAAATACCTTATAAAAAGTTTTGAACTTGGGCAAATGCCCCGCGGGGGTGACTGGGGTGGAAAAGGTGGATGCTACGGGAACTGGTCCAGCTCCCAGCGGTACTAAAAAGCAAATCCCTGCATTGCATTTCTTGCGTGGATCTAGTGAGATATGTAAGGCGCACAAAGTCTGCTAAATTTGGAAACGTTCTCTGTTTCAGAAAATCATCGTTTGGGTCTTACCCCTAGTCCGCACTTACGGTTGGTGATGACCGACGCTGAATATGATGACTACACGGCACATTGCCACATGTTCCGATTGTTATCAAGATGGATTCCTTCTCGGTCCAACTGTGATAACAGCATCTCATCCCTCCTCATGTTTAAAACAAACTTGCTTTATTTGCCCACACTACAACATCTTCTTGCATTTAGTTATAAAGATCGGGCATTCCTTTTTAGGTGTCCAAATGCATTCTTGTGTCATGATCCACATTACAACACTCAAATCACCTGTGAATATGTCTGAGGTTTGTAGAATTCAACGGCGGTAATGTCTGGAAGCCCAGAACTACCTACAGCTGGTGTCAACCTACGCAAGCTTCGCCTGAAAGCAACAAAGATATGCAAATATTACACACTTCCTACCACTTTGAACGTTGTCCTCGGCATTCGCATTCATCACGTTTTTGACCTGACAGAGTTCATTGAAATTGCATAAGAAATGGCATGATAAATCCGCTCTACTTTAAAATCAGACAGATCAACTTTCTCAACAAACCTCTTAATCACGTTTCCTGAAGCTTAAACCTGTTAGATCAATGGGATAATGTGGAAACAATTATAAGGAACTTTATTATGATGGGATGGGTGAGTTGGCTTTACCTAATCCATAATCAACCGTCAATCCTTTTTATTTAGAGCCCAGCGTTGGCTGGACAGCTCAGTGTCCATCAAATGTTGAGCCAAGGTGGGCTTTTTCAAACGGCTGTATTTTGCTGATGAAATCGTCAGTTGCTGTTTGATTATCACAGGTTGTAGATGAATCGTGCAAAATCTCGGTGACAAACGAATTAACGCTAAAATTCAGTCGCAAATATTGTGATAACTTAGGATTTTAATCATTATTACGTCGCCACTAATAGGTGCCTATTTTACGTGGTACATTTTCCCCCACGGCAGAATTGCTGCTGCAATTTGGAGAAGCCCATTTCTAACAGTCGAAAGGGGAGCCTTATTGTGCATTAGCCTTGTTTGATGTTTGCCTAAAAAGTGTGCAAAGTAAATCCTGTCCGAAAAAGTAAAAAAAGGTCGCCATCACCAAAAGGTACCGGGAATGGCTAATTCAAACTGCACTTATTTTTTCCAGAGACAGCTATATAGAATACTAAACACTCCAGAGATTTGGAATGTTGCTGGTGTTTTTGGCAATGATATGTGTGCCGAAAAAAGTTTAAATAGTAGCTCAATAAATCAAAAGTGTTTAAAATTTAAAGCGAATAAGCAGAATAGCTACTCACCTTAACTGCTATGTAACAGACAACATGGATGCCATAATTGCTTGCTCTGTTAAGAATTTCGCATTTTTGGTATTCCTTTTGGCTTTCTTGACTTTGAATTCGGCAAGAATGGTTTTACTCAGCCCTTGTCGTCCCTCGTTGTATTCAGGAATTAAACAACGGAATTAATCGTCTTAATACTTTCGAATGTAAATTGCAAAGTGTTTGACGGTGACAGGGTAAAAAAGTGATTTACTGACGGAAGAATTCAGCACTATAACTAATCCAACAAGCATGAACTCTCGCAAGGAAGGAATTCCGGTTGTGGAATGAGTTTAGCCCCATAGAAAAGCAACCGACCAGGCGTCTGAAGGAGAAGTAAGTTCCAAAAGGTTTCTTCACCTAATGTCACCTTGATCTTCAGACACCTTAGCTACTAGGTGCGTGAACAAACGGCCATTATGAACCATAACGATATTTGTTATTGCCTATAATACAATTCTAGCCTAACTGGAACTCCGTGATTCGGCCTCTAGGCCGGTGGTAAGGGATCCCGAGAATAACACCTCTACCAGTAGTATCCCAAACTTTCTTTATTATTAACCACAATACCACGTCTACATTTCTATACTTTTAATGTCTTTAAAGTTAACTAGGAATACAGATGCAAAAGTGATTCGTAACGTCGATAGTTTATGCCCAGAGGCACCCACTTTCTCCTGAATGCGCCATTAATCAAATTTTTTGGAGATACTGTCGAGATGCTTCCGAGGTAAGTGCCTTTTAATACCGAAACTGAGGCAAACCCATTGAAAAGCTTTTTCCCTCTTATTGGCCAGTTAACAAATTAAATTCCTTAAACATTTAGCCCTATTTTGATTATACAAGAGGACTTTGAGATAAGGCGATGATTCTTAGATTTTTTTTTCGGCAAAAATTTAGAAAACCTACCACCTTGAAGACTGTATCCACCAAATTGTGTACTAGATTAAATCTAATTTACAAACGGTCTACTCAGTGCTATAAATGGAATACCCAAACAAAAATTTACAAAAAAAATCATAATTAGCAGCATAGATAAACTAAAGTTGAAGTCGCCCTTTCACAAAAAACTCTTACACATTCAAAATAAATATATCCCGATTTGAGTAATTTTATCCACCCTGTAACGTTAATAGACAAAAAAAGTGACCACTGCGGTAGATCACGGAGAAAAAACTTTCCGTAGACGTGGCACACTTTCTTCGACATCATTTTCAACGTCCCACTGAGCTTATTTTCCGATTTTTTTCTCGTCGTCTGTCTATTTGAGATCTGGTACTGTTTTCCATTTAAAAAACATCGAAATTACTTCACTTACTTCTAATTTATTGAATCACGAAGCGTTCTCTGCTGCTGAGATGTTAACGTACATCGGCTCTGACAGTACTTTAACAACAGTAATGCAGTCACCCAACAATTTGCCTTTTCGTTACCTTACGCACAATTAGTTGATGTTGCTGCGCTTAATGTGGCGCTAATAAAAAAGGGGATTGGTACTTTTGTGGGAATGCTAAAAAATAAGGATGACAGTGGCTTTAAGCCCTCGAGAGCTCTCTGCTTGCTTATTATTCAGTTGAAATTAATTTCCACAAATAGTTGCGGCGGATAAATAGCGGAAAAATTAACGCCATATTGCATCAAATGAGCTACATGCTTTGAAATGCTCATTTGACCAATTTGTTGCACGATACGTGAAAAAATGGTTGTATTTTAAATAACTATGATGTAACACCCTTCGGACGGCGAGTGAATAGGTTGGATTAACGTCGTGGGTGAGGAGACGCCATTGATGCCAAAGGAGGGGACGAATTCGGTATTGGTGAGGCGCCACTTCTGTACCTTGAATTAGCCCTCTTGTACTTCGCTAAGTGGGCTGGCCTTCGGGCCATGCCAGCAGCCCAGACACCTTCTCTGTGCTGAATACATATATTCTGCCCGAGTATTTTATCTTCTTTCGTCTTCAGAGAGTCTCGGGACGCTACACAAAAAGCCTCGCTTTGCACGATTTAAGGCTTTTGTCCATAAGCATATTCCACGACTCAAGGATGTAGAACCAGAGGTAGAAGAGTAAGCTAGTAAAGCATTAGAACAATCCCTTCTAGCAGTTGTGATTGTAACACCCTTTTGCATTAGTAACCTGGGTTCCGGGCCCAAGACTGATGAAGTATTCTGCGCTTCACGGAAATCTTCGCAGCACTGTTTTGAGCGAGTAGAACGGAAATTGATAAGTACACATTATTTCCAACACGGTAAAAATAGTACAACAGAAAAATGGGCAGAATATCTATCCACATCACCAAATTTGCACACCCGGCAAAAAATAAAGAGCTAACATCAAAATTAGTAAAGCTGCGAATTCAGAGATTAAGGAAAAAACAGGCAACTTAATACGTCCAAGAAATTTAGCCACTAGTTATTGATCTCAGGCTAAATTCTGCAACATGAGGCGAATAAGTGGGTTCAGAGTAATGTATGCGTTATTTAAAGGTGTTAAATAAAGAAAATGTTGATAAGTTAGAATGTCCTTCTGCGAATTCTTCCAATAAATCTGTGCTAACAAATAATTACTGATTTAGTTAAGAATTTCCCAATTTCTGCTTTATTTTCCGAAACCTATTGTAAAATTAGGTCAGAATACTATCACTTGACGAATGGAATCAGATTTGTTAGAATATTTCATCAAAACACTCAATGAGCAGATGCGGTGCTTATAATTACAATAGAAAATTAAGATATCGATCCAAATTAATAAGTATCCAATCCGTCGCAAAGTTACATTGAATTTTTTCATCTTTAGCTTTTTACTTGCTCAATCAGCTGTATTGGAAATTAGTGGATTTCAAAAATAAACAAACAGTGACCTTCTAATTGACTAATCATAAGCTAGTTTCACTCAAAATTCGTCCTGTGTTGTGCAGGCATGCCTAACTACGCTCTATCGGATTTTTTCCGCCTTGAGAAGATTGGCGAAGGTCTGGCAAAAGTACCTATTTTATTGTTCTAGGCACATATGGAATAGTATACAAATGTCGCAACCGAAAGTCGGGCCAACTTAAAGCCATGAAACGAATTAAGCTTGAGAACTTTGATGAGGGTGTCCCTTCGACGGCTATCAGAGAAATTGCACTTCTCAAAGAGCTGGAACACCCAAATGTTGTAACGTAAATTCTAAACATCCATGACTTTTCCAGTTTGGAGCAGGTTATCCTAGATCGCGGTCGACTGTATCTAATCTTTGAATATTTAACTCTGGATCTCAGACGGTATCTAGATAACAATTGTAAGGACGCTGGATTGCCTCCAGACACTGTTAAAGTGGGGTCTTACTTTAAGTTATTTTCTATCTAGTTGTTCATGTATCAAATGCTTCAAGCTCTTCTCTATTGCCACGCAAGGCGCATTATCCACCGTGATCTAAAACCCCAAAACATTCTGGTCGACGTTGACAGAAATGTTGTTAAGTTAGCTGACTTCGGCTTGGCTAGATCGTTTGGTTATCCACTTCGAAAGCTGACCCACGAGGTAACTTACACATCCCTTATATCTCACTGAAAATTTAACTGACCGATCTTCACGTGTTACAGGTCGTCACTCTGTGGTATCGCTCTCCTGAGATTCTACTAGGTGAAACTCTCTATTGCTGTGGTGTGGATATGTGGTCTATGGGATGTATGCTCGCAGAAATAGCAACAGGAGATCCTCTCTTTCGCGGTGACTCCGAGATTGATCAACTTTTCCACATATTCCGAATAATGGGGATGCCGACAGAAGAAAATTGGCCGGGCGTTACAAAGTTGCGCGATTATAATTCCAAATCTTTCCCATCTTGGCACACCAATAAACTTCGCTCTCAAGGAAAGATCGTGCGTGCGCTTGGCGCAAAGGGTCTTGATTTGTTAACTGTGAGTGACTATTGTGTTCCGCTCCTTTTTTCCGTTTCTCACTGTCACCGATATTCTCCTAAGTCTATTGAATTTCTCAGGAATTGTAACAATTTATTCTCAAAACAATGTATTTACTCTTTCGGTAGCAGTGTTACTATTGTACCCAAAAATGATGTGTTTGCTTGCAAGTAGCCGTCTCCTTGTTCAAACCTAGGCGCTTCTTCTCTACGATCCCGCATCGCGCATAAATGCGCAGCAGGCTCTTTTGCATCCCTACTTTGCTGACCTTGATGCAGAACTGCTACCTGCAGTCGGTGAGGAGTTTGTTGGTCTACCGGTAGACAAAATCCCGTCCGCTATCGCTGAAATATTCAATGCCGCGCTCACCGTTGCCGACAGCGAATTAGACGTAGAAGAGGACGAAGAGTCGATGAAAGAGGCGACAACCTCGGATAAGAGGGTATTTTCAGCGTTTCACTTTTTTTGCCGTAAATTTTATCCAGCTCCAACGTTTTGTCTTCCTTTTGGCTTATTAAGCCAAGGTTGGCGCCCTCCACGGTGTTACTGGGTGCGTCGGCATATCAGATCTCAGCGGCTCGTGCGAAGCTTGCAAAGGAGAGGGTGGAGACGTCAAAAATGGAGAGGCAGGAGGAGGCCCCAGAGGTCAAAAAATGGATTACGCAGCCTCTGGCCGAAAATTATCATGCCAACATGTCTATCGACTAAACTCTCATCATTAATTTCTTCGCATACACACACCACTCCCTGTCCTTTCATTATCGTACCTAGTTGTTAACTTTTGATACCGTGACTGTTATTACCCTGTTTGCTGTCAATTTCAAAATTTTCCCCTTTTATCATTACGTGTAAAATTTATTGGAGAGAGGGGTTAAGTGAATCTTATTGAAGCGCCTTACAACATTGATCGAAGAAAGGATCAGTTAGGTCGAGGCAGTTTGGGTGTGTGATGCAACTGTTTCTGATGGGAGCTAAATGGGGCAACAGTACGGAACTAGAGGATGCTCTTCATGAGGATGTGTTCGTTCTCTCTTCTATGGCGCTCAGCGCTTTGCAGTTTGTCCAAAATGAAGCAGATCTGTTTCACCACTGCGTTGACGTTTCCCTCCACGTCTGCTATGCGTTCGGTCAGCTCCTCACAGTCCTCAAGTTCAGCAAACTAGGAAAGGAAGGCAGTTCAATGGAGAGACTAAATCCAAATCTTGCAGCCTAAATTGGACAGTGATGATTTTACCAGGTCCTTGTTAGGCCTCTGCTGTGTTTTTTCGGAGCTTTTCATTCTGTTATCCTCATCATCGGAGTCAGCAGGTTGGAATGCAATCTGAAGAGGAGGAAAGTTAGTCGGAGAACAGTTATGAACTAGCTTACACCCAAAAACATTTCTTCCCGCATTCGACGGCGTTCAACAAAATCCAACATGTTGTCCCCATCCTTGTCGTACTTGTGGAAGAGGAAGTTTGCTTCCATCTCGGAGTAGCCGGCGCTGAAAGTGACAGCAGCCTTAAACAAGTCACTATTTCAAATATGTATGGTAAAGACCATTACAAATGAGGGTTTCACTGCATCAATTCACTGATGTTTCGAGATGGATGTAATCATCGTGGCAGCTTCAATATTTCAGTGGTTACCATTATTTATTCCAACGTTCCTACGTCATGAACCTCTTTTTCGTGTTTTTGACTAATAAGCTGTGCTTTCAATTGCAGTAGACCACTGTACCTATATAACGCCTTGAGGTGTTTGCGGCAAATTGAATTTTCCTACAGAACTGGTAGAGACCCCCTTATGAAAACTAAAAATCAAAAGGCAATTAAGGCGGAATATTGAAAGGGAAGCCGACCATCAAATTACGTGGAACTTAGAACAATTGCTCTAAGAGCATTTAGTAAGGACTGTCCAACCTCCACTCACGCCTTCATCGCACGTCTCCAAGCATTGAAAGAGAGTTCCATTTGATCATCAACTGCGGATTCGAGAACTTTATCTAGAGGCATTCTTCGGCGTTTTGAGAACCTTGCGAAGAATTCCTTTGTATTCTGTGAAAAGGGTTGAAACCATGAACTAATGAATAGAAGGTAAATAGGAAAATAGAAATGTTTCGAAATGGAGAGGGAGGATAGATAAAATTGGTAGGTGGACAGATGGGTGGATAAAAATTCCATTGAAAGAAAGAAAAAAAAACGACCAAGAATGGTAGGAGTGACAAGACTTAATGACACTTACGTGGCGAATATAGGCGATAAACTTGAAGTCATTTTTGCGTTTTGCCATATTCTCCTTGACCTTTGCATAGGCCTCCCCGATTATGGCTAAGAACATGTTGAGAAGAACAAAAAAGACAAAGAAAACGTAAACTAAGAAGTAAAGAGGTCCGAGGAGTATGTGTGTAGCTTTGATAGCATCCATATCAAAGTCGCCGAGAATGATACGGTACAACGCGAACCTAAAAATTCCCAAAATACGAAGCAATCGCCATTAACCTACGCTGAGAGATCGAAAGACTTAAATTCCGAACTGGTGGAGCCAAACATGAGGGTTCCAGCTTGCACAAAAGCGGCAAAGATAATTCCAAACATAACGGTGAATCCAATCATATCGTATAAAGCGTAGTTGATTGTCGCTGTCAGCTGCCCCATCGTTTCACTGAAACTGATGAACTTAAAGATCTAAATTGCCAAAAAAAAAGTGGTCATTGGAAAATATCATGAGAACGTCGGTGGTGATACATACCTGCAATGGGATAATAAGCATAGAAGAACCCGAGGACGGGATAGTTGGTAAAAAAATGAGGAGTGAAAAGTTTGATATTACTTTCCATAAAGGGAATTCATTTTTTAAAATAAAAGTCATTTTATTGACCTGAATCAGTGAGAAGAAGACAAGCAATGCAAGTAGACGTTTGTACTGCAATGCCATATGTGCAATATGTACGAATTCGGGGTAGACATCAAGGGAAGAAATCCCTTGCCTCAGTATACCCATGACCAAGGAGCGGTTGTAGATGTTGAGTCCGACACAAGCAACACACAGTGAAATGACCAAAAAATCGACGAGATGCCAAAAGCCACGGAAGTAGGATAGACCCATCTTGAAAATCTGCAAGAAGGTGATCTGAATCTTAGTGAAATTAGCGGACCAGTCGGCGTTTGTTTAATGAGTTGTAAGTTCACCAATATGTAAGAAAACGCTACTATTTGCTCTAGAAAGACAAAAAAACAATTTATCGGTGTTGTCACACAAAGTCAAAACGATTTTTAAATGAGTGACATCCACTGGCTTCAACATTTTAGTACAACTTACGTGTCAAACGCATGCCCGCTACTGTCAAAAGAAAACTAGGCCAGCAGCCTAAATTACTTATTTCTCTTGCAAAGCAACACCAAGATATTCCTTTTTGTTGCTGTCATTTTGGTGGTCGATCTTCCTCCCTAACCTCAACAGCAAACGTGCTACTTATGCATTTTGGAAGTAATAAAATAAACCTAGTCAAAACTTCATTTACCTCATGTTATCGCACTGTGGCTATTAACAAATGGTCATTCCATTAACAATGAAGAAATGACTTTTATATGCTAAGAAGTTAACCAACATTTAATTTATGTTTAAGATCATTCTGCAGTTATAAAAACAGCTGTTTGGGGCAACATTTTTGTGCAATTAGAAGTAAAAGTAGTCAACTTGCAGAAATAATCTCCTTGACAATGTAGTAGGCCACAAATACGAGGGAAATGATTTCGCAAACAAAAACGACATATTCAGAGAGGGAGTGCCGGTGAATTAGGTAGAGAGGATGAATATCCACTGATCCGATCACGCCTCCTGTGTAGGGCGTCTCAAATAAGAGTCTACAATTATTAAAAAAGGGAGGAAATTCTCCTCTTGCAGTGTTTTTAGGAATATGGTTTAAGGCAAGCGGGGTAGGTGAAAATTAAGTGATAGTGAATTCTCTTCTTCCTCCATCAAACACAGGTCCCATTCTATGGTGTGCAATAACTTTGTTCCTAAATAAACATAGAACCTTCGAAGAGACACTTCGTAAAAAAAAAACAAAAGAGGGCTAAACTAATGCGGCTTTTTAAGAACCGTATAAGCTCCTTATGGCTTGTACATAATTCTGATCATTTTTGCATCCTCTTGAAAATAGCAATTGTGAAATTTACTGATCCAGGCTTCTTGTTAAATCCTTTGGAGTAACTGGGAAGAAATGCTGAGGAATGATCAGTAGATGGCAAAATTTTTCATATATTCCGATCTCGAACCTTAGGGTAGCTTCTATAAGTGTAGCAACTCCTCATTTCACTAACCTGATGAAATTTGAGGCCATGAAAAGAAGGTATTCAAGTCACTAAGCCTAAAAGCAATCGAGACAATAAATGATGGGAAGTTAAAAAGCCCATGTGGTTTTCAGTCGCTGGCCTCAAACATCCCGCTAAAATTTCCTGGAGGTCTTTGATATGCAAGCTAAGTTATAAGAACAAAATTAAATTTGGAAGAAATACGATTACTTTTTGGCATAGTTTTTCTTTTTTCAAAGCGGATAAGTGACCCATTTTCCCCATAGGCATGCGGAGCAACTGCGCAGAAGGCGCTTAACACCTTGGCAACAGCTTTGAATCGAAATTCACTAACACGGAATATCATGGGTATGTTCAGTAGGTACTCTGGCGACTTTCCTCAGTTTTGTCATATTTCATCCCTTCCACAAAAAGATGTCTAGCAAAGTGTCAAAAATATTTGCGCATCCATCCACACGCTTCTGTCGGTGCACATATTCTACGCATCTTACCAAAGTAGGGGCCGTATTAAATCAGATCCAACTTTGACCTTCAGGTGCCTGTAACTGCCTCATGGTGATTCTTTTTTTCATGAATCGAATCCATGATTCTAGTACGGTTTTCATGGTCATGGCTGGAACACTCTGCAACTTCTACACCAATATAATCACTTTTGACTCATTGAAAAGTTACTCGATATTCGTAGTGATCACGCATGCTGATATCAACTTGCGATCTTGATAAGCTACTGTGCCCTTCAGCTGATGTTCCTTTCTCGATTAAATTTTACGTACAAGGCTCGCAGTCACTTGGCTAAAATTATAGAAACTTGCGGTAATTAACTGCGGAAAAGGAGCCCACCAAGGAAGTGCGATTACTGAGTGTTCAACTATGGGATTCCTCTAAGGACGACAACATTCAAAAACACATAGCTTTGAATTTTATTTTTTGCTCTCTGCTGACACGAAAGATGAACAAATATATTGATGCTAGAGTTGAATCGCGTATAATGAAGAATAGGAGATACATACTTGCTTTCGGCTAACTTCCAATATTATTCCTGATCAATTTTCGACTCACATTGCTTTAATGTACCTTCAATTACGTGTGCTCTTCAGCCTCCGACCATTCTCATAACCTTCCAGCCCTTCTATTCATTAAACTGTTATGTTTCATTAGCGTACCTTCTTGGGACTTGTATGACGATTCAAAGAACAAGGGGCCGCATAGATCAAATCACAAGCAGTTGGATAAATTTTACACACAATACACTTGAGACATCGAAAACCGCAATGAAATCATTGTCGCAAGTTATACTGAATATTGTACAGACGTTTCGATCATTTGACACTAAGGGAGTATAAGCTGCAAAAACTATAGAAAGTATTGAGTTTAACATTTGTTAAGGCCATCGGATATACAAAAAACGGATTGAACAAAATAAAAACTTCCGAGAGGCAATTAAATTACCTAGATTATAACATCGGTTTTTGGGATATCCTATAATCCGTCTATCTCACGGAAACCTAACAGCTTTGAACCACATAAAAGTGGACGCCAGGTCAAGTTCTTACTGTACGACACTGAAGAAGTTGAGGTTGGCGTTGTAGAGGGTAAAGTCAATGATAACAGCTCGAGTGGACTCGCCAGTCCATAGGTTGGTGTGGAGTTCTGTCAGCATTTCCGAGGTCACTTGGCGGGTCAGGCCGAGGTCCAGATAGTACCCTGAGCCCGTATAGGTGGCGATGGTACCAGGGACACTATCAATTCCAGACTCCGACGCACTTCGCCAACGCCATCTGAAAAGAAAGTTAAAGATGCATTCATTTAAAAATCAGAATTTGGAGGATGAGAAACCGATAAATCTACTGAAAATCAGTATATTGTGAAAGAAACTCAAGCCGAACCCAGACTTTCAACTTCACACATAAAAATGTATGACAAAACGCCGTTATTACGTACAGTTGT
>NW_020170483.1:30592-32640 GCF_000524195.1 Echinococcus granulosus
CCTGGAAGTCTGATTTGCGTGGAATTTCTTGACAAAATTTAATGAGAGACACCGACAATCGTGAACGCATGGCGTTAAGGTTCTCATGTGGCGAATGTGCCTACCAAAACACCCGAAAGGTGATAATAACCCATCGACCTTAATCCAGTTAAATGATGGTTTTGATGAAAAAGGATCCAAACTTGATTAAAATGTTTCGTAAATTAAGGTTTTACCTCAAAACCTGACACTTAAATCTATGTGCACTTGGTAAATTAGTTTAAAGGTTAAAAGGTTTTTCTTTGGTAAGATTTACTGGGGAGTTTAATTACACAAATATATGGGAGTAATGAAAGAAGTCAAGAAGTCATCAAGAAGTGACATTTGAAAGTACGGATTGAAAAAGCTTGTCGACTTAGCTGATATGGATAAAATAAGCCACATTGGTTCGATCAAAAGGCAACGGAAGTGGTTACAAGTAATTGACGCTCGACCCTTGGAGGTACTGATAAGCTGTTATTAGTAAAGCAATGGAAAGGTGTACCACGAAACACTTCAATTTGAAAGTGTATGAGATGTTCCAACCGGCGGACATCCAAGTTGCTTATCTTTTATCTAAGAATCTGATTATCGCCTCTCAATAAGGCAGAAAAATGATGATAGGCTCTTCTGTGATGTCAAGATAAAAGACAACGCTTCTTCTTTTCTGTGACTAAACATAATTAGTCAGTGAATGCTATAATATGCAACTCAATCATGGCCTTATCTTTTCCGGGGAATTATGTGAAACAATCTATGTAATTCCTAACGGTAGTTACTTCAAAGCCCACATCATTCCATCACTTGAGGTACAGAAAACTAGTAAAAATATAGACAGTGGCTTTTTTTAAGATCTCTGTCTTTAACTAATTCACTGCGGTTACAAAAAATTATAAAGATTAGACGCTTTAGGCATTCAATTACTCTTCATATCAAGTTTGTACTTGTCAAATCTGTACTGCTTATGATTTAAGCATGCATCTGTAGATCAATTGCATCATTACCAAATCGAAAAGGAAGAATGGACACTTTATATTCACAGAATCAGCAGGCCCCTACTGCTAAGGTAGTAAGTACACTATATGGGAGGCAATAAACCCTAAAAAAGCGGAATCCTTCATTTTTCCTTAAGTATTCAAGGAAGGCAGTTCATTTAGATGCTTTAGACTTACGCAGGTTTACTTAAAACGACACTCTTATTGATGGTGGGCACAATGGGATCGCGATTTTCAAGTTCGGCGCTGAAGGTGGGAAAGCAGTGGCGCAGATGATCAGGAACACGTCTGGGTAATTGGCAGTCGATGCTGGAAACTCGAACCTGTCGAATACGTGGACGCCCAACCAGACGATTTTCCGCATTCTCCTTGTAAAGTGAGTTCAGGAAATCCGAGAGGATGAACTGTAAGGTTTAAGACCAAGAGTGATAATTACAACCATCAATTTTGGAATTAATGCAAACATGAGTGGTTTCCCATTTCAAGGGTTGTTTCTGCCTTTAGCACTTTATATGAATCACATTGTCCTTTTATGTTTGCCTGTGGCACATCGTTGCTACGGGAGATATGCAAGTTACACAGGAACTTCCAAACTGATAAGGCAATGCATTTAGGAAAGTGAAAACTGTATTTATTCACGGTATTATCATCTAGTACATTTCTACAACCATTCCAGCGTCTAATCCACACTCGTGGGACTTCAGTAGAGGATTGTTTGTCATTATGGTGTAATAACCCATTAAGGGCCTGTTTTCACTGTTTTGATGCTAGTTTTGGCTCTGGAGTGAAATGATGTATCCAGATTTTGTAAACTTAAAATCCTTGATCTTTTCCGACAATGTTCTTTCAATTCAATGCAGCACTTAGAGCGGGTTATAGGCAAAAAGAAATTTTAATGGCCGAGGTGCACGCACTGACTCGCCGAAATGGCAAATAGTGGCATCCGCGATTCTTTATGTTATGTTCATCGCTCCCACGAAAGGACCCGTCTCATTAAACATTGACAAGAAATTCCACGCCAATCAGACTTCCACG
>NW_020170483.1:32740-49535 GCF_000524195.1 Echinococcus granulosus
GTTACTCCAAATTCTAACTCCTATCAGTTTTCGGATTTTGCCAACAACTTTACCTTGTAGTCTGAAGTATAAAATATACTGTTTTTATATCTACTAAATTATTTTGAACAGGGTTCATTGTTTGTACCGGATGCTACTGTTTGATCAATTAGTAGTTTGTTTGATCAGAAGGAATGAAAACTTTGTATCTTGGACGCGAAAAGAATCTATCCCCTTCAATTCTTCCGTCCTTTTGACCGAAAATACAATTTTGTATAATGTTAAAAAATAAAAGCAACAAATCAGTTTGTAGAACCATTGTTACATAAGGAGCAGGTAACTAGCCTGAAAGTAAAGTTAAATAAGTAATTTAATATGTCATCCCCGGAATTACATTAATCACATCGTGACACAACTTACATTCCACATAGCAGGCCGATCATGGATTTTGGTAAAGGTTTCCTTATCAGAAGATTCAAGCGGAAAAGCGAATTGCTGTACGACATCCGTGAAGAAGTAGGTTTGCAGATAGGCAGTCGGCAGCAAAGCAACTAGGGACAGCAACAATATCGTTGTACACATCAGTAAGATATTAATTGTAATCATTAATGCACAGGTGGCACCCACAATATCGTGGCGTTTGGGTCGCCTTTAAAGGGATTACGGGGTCAACACGTTTGACGGGAGCTTTGCCATAACGGTGGAGAAGGATCAGGAGATGTATGTAAAGCTCCTTGTTACCGAAGTAAGTTCGTACGAAAAAGACAGGAACCGCCCACTAAGGTAATGTAGCAAACGAAATAAATACTTTTTCTACACACGCTTTTTCCATCCAGTCAATAAGTTTTTCATTTATCAAATGATCAAAATATTTGTACGAGTTTCCATATGGCTCGTTCCAATGGTTTGCTGTAACTTATAAAACCCATGCAGCTGTGTATAAGTGTCCATTATAGAGCATAACTAAGTATTTATCATTCTATTAGTGCAGTAATATTAGTGATGCACCCTGTGGTTTCGCTTCAAGGTGTGCTTTTTAGGTATAGGTCAGTGCAATGACTTGTGGACTGGCAAATTATGTCACAGTTGATGCTACTACCAAGGCCACATCTTGACCATTCTATCCTTGGGCTCCACCGGTCTCCACCTCCTTCTTCAAGCCCTCCCAAATCAACTTTCCGATTCAAGTCCACGTGGTTCCCATTGACCTACAGCACTTACTCTAAACCGCTTCCAAGGCTTCAGCACTGCTTTTCAGTGGTACATCCACAAATGCCCCCTTTACGCCGCACTCAAAAATTAGGTGACTGTTTTCTATCGGAATCTAGGTAGATCAAACGGGAAGTTGCTTTGTTGCTCCATACATTCACTAAATGTCCTTCATTCCTATCTCACGCATGGTTTCCGCTGCAGTGGGTGTCCCAGAGGCTCAACAGCGGGAAATGGCAGGCATGCTACTCACATTTGGGCATCCTGAGTAACTCTGCTCTAATTTGGCAGCAATACGATGCGTGAGGCCACCCATGCGCTCTAACTATCACGCAAACCTTGAATAGCGAATATTCTCGGCATACGTAGACAGTTTTCCGCACAAAGTAATGCGGTTTACTGAGTAAAATAAAGACAGGTTAGACTTACTTGTTAAGATGATGGTTATAAAACCCGCATATATTAGTAGTTCTTGCACAGTAGTCCTGATTATTGTCTCTTTATCTTGAAGTATCTTCTTATTTCGTGTAGCCCAAAACTCTAAAACAAAATAAGTTTTTCCACACCAATTGCTGCCATAGCTTATTTTCCAAGTTTTTCAGGCTTTTCCAGACAACTTTTTTGATTGATCTGAGCCACAAAATAGACAAAATTTTATCAAAAAGGGAGGCAAAACTTTTAAACAAGCACTTCAATGTGTGAAAAAAAGAATAAATCCAATCAAACACGGATTATATACCTCCTAATAAAAGGTTTATTGTTCAAGTGTTCACAATGTTTTTCATCGCCTAGGACAACTAAGAAGTATCCAAAAACTTTGGATTTAGCTTCCCCTCAATTTAAATGCATCAACATATCAACAAACTTGAGAAATAAGTACCGTGTTTTAAAAAGCCAAAGAAATGTTGTGTGAAAACAAACTTTTTAGGTAATTCACGCAGCAATTATCTTTCTTCCCATCATCTTCAGGGACCACAATATCAAAGCGGTTTGAGAAAAAGGGGTCCTGATTTTGCGTGATGTCAGGCTGCTCTGATCCAGGCAAATTCCTTCCAAACTCCTCGTCCATTTCGGCTGAAAAGACTTCATCCAGTTCTTCGTCCATGGGCTACTTGACTCGTTTGTAGATTTTCTTTTTAAAAAAGAAATATGACTGCCGGAATAAAATTGCAGGGCATTTATATGCTACTCAATTCCACCAAGTAGCATGGTTTAATTTTTCTTAGGCTACTGACGCAAGTGTAAAGATGATACGGAAAAATAAAACCCAAGTTTAATATAATGAATGAATGAAGCAAATGAGTTCTAAAATACATGACATAATCTAGCAACTTTGTCGCATTTGAAGGAATTTAGGTAGATTCCGAGACACTTATCTCCGCATTAATGCAAGTTGAAGTGCATTATTAAAATCACTTTGAATCATTTTGCCAAATACTTGCGTCATTTGTGGTTTTCACCCCATCTTTTAAAGCAATCTTTCATATTATTTCAGCGAACACAGAAAATTTTAGTTCAACACTATGTAATTTCCTAACCTTATCAAGGATACGCAGAACACGGATAGGTAAATAGCAGTTGATATTTCGGATTGAACCATTTAAAATGCTTGATCATTGAAAGCAATTAGCTCCTAAGAGGAAACGACTGATTCCTATTTGTGATCAAATTTAACAAAATTGGATATTAGATGAACATTTGATAGTCATCAGCCCTCATCGGACACTTTAATGAGGCCTCATACATGAATCCATTCCAAGGAATACCTCAACGACATTGTTCAAATCATTGTGAATACAATGGAGTGATAAAAACCTTTGAAAAAGAATTGATTTTTCTAGTAAATATTTTTAATTGCAGTACTGCAGTTGCTTTTGTGCTTTAAACAATGAGCCCAACCGTCGATGTTTAAGGCTCCCCTGATTAGTTGAACGCTTCAAAATTATTGATTTTCACTCAAACTACTGCAAATTTGAACTTGCAGAACTGCCTTAAAATGCCTTTGATTAGGTTCAAAGTTGTCTGTGCGATTCTTCTGCTACTCAAAGCCACAAGCGCATTTTGGGTCAGCGCTCCCACCAAGGCGCAATGTGAATCCAACATCAGACTGTACAACCAAATTTTTCTTGTGAGTGACACCAGCCTTGATGGGCAATTTTTACCACTAGTATATTAACGCAATTTTCAAATACTTTCTCAAAAAGTTGGAACTATTTAGTTCGCCATTTTCAGCGCCACACGATGTTCGCCTGCTGCAACTTTCCGCACATTTGCACCAAATACCAAGTAACGGGATCGGGTGAGGAAAAAGGCGAGGCACTGAGAGACGCCATGTCAAAGGCCAACGTTAATTGGATCTGTCGTTACTGGGGTGCTTGCATTTTCGTAAAAAAGAATCTGTAAGATTTACTTACCACCTGTTTCCAAAAGTAGGCAAATTTAAAAGTAGGCGTTTTAACAACTTTGAGATTTCTGCTTTTAAACAATAGGATTATGGTCGAAGCAATTCATAAATTTCTTTTGCAATAAAATTAGAACAAGACCCTACGGACTTTTCCAATGCAAATTCATAATCTCAAAAAAGCATCCATGGGTTCCTTTGTCCCACTAAACGCAATACTTAGCTTCTTCACAATGGGTGTGTGAATTTGGGTAGGCCATCACTTCTAATAAGCTATATTTGTAAGCCCAAAGAGGTTCAACATCGTTCCACACAAGCAGCTTGATGTCTACGAAGAAAGTTAGAAAAGAAGTAATTAAATATTCTAAACCGCGTTATTAAGAAGGAGTCTAAATGAGGATCTCGCCGCCAGAGGGTTAAAATAAGTGGGATATTTTAGTATCGTAACTCAGTTACAGCTGTAAAATTGGACGGACGACTCAGTGTTGGCATTTCAAATGCAAATCAAGAAAAAGCTGATGGCCTATAACGTGGTGGAATCGCAAATGCCAAATTCAGAATTAATGAAAACATGTAAAGTTTGAATGCCTGCTATTTGTCGGTTTATTGTTGCTCTACTTTTCCATCAACAAACAAAATCTTTGCCGTCCTTTTAACAAACACAGGATTATGTCGAAAGCTGGTAGAATTCCTTGCTCAAGTTAACATAATTTCCATCAAAATTCATTTTTTTTGGTAAATAAAACCTCAGCAAGGATACTGCCAATCGCCCATCAAAAATTTCTTTACACTTCACAGATCGGATTTACGAGTCGGATTCAGGAGAAGCGTGAAGTCATTAACGCTTTAAACGGCAAACTGTAATTAATATCTACAAAATAAATACACTCAGTGCTTCTTGAACATTTTTATTAAATAAAAAGAAGGGGAGAGTGAACTCACCGTATCCACCTCCAGAGTATAACTGCAAGCGAGCTCCCCTTTGTGGCTGTCTTGGACAAGGGCATGTAACACGAATCCTTCTGCTGCCATTGGCCATTTAACAATGGGGTCCTACATGTTCATGTCAAAATTACCATGCCAACACAATGCTCCATTGAAAGTGGTAGCCATGACACCTGAAATTTTGTACTTAGAATCATTGTGCTTAAGCTTGAGACAAGTAGGAAACCAATAGGAATGTGTGAACGGAAAACGAGAGTATTGTTTAGTCGAAAGGAAACTTTTTAGCCCCCTCATAATAGACAATGCGACTTACCAATGACTTATTCACATCCAAACTGAGCCGCAAATTATTGCCAAAAGTTTTTTCCATGTCTGATGGGATTATAGCAACAGACCCGCCAGACAAAAAGTTGACACAGAGACTGGGAAGTATTAAACACGGATGATGCAATCAGGCAAGCACAACTGATACAGGGGTAGCAAGGTGAAAGACTTTTGAACTGCTTGGTACCGAAAGCAATTAGGGCGACTTTCCTTTCGTTAGAAATACGAAAAGGAAATGAGCTACAATGCCGAAATGAGTAAAACAGGTAACTCGCTGTGGCAAATGTGGGATTTTAGAACTGAGAGATGTGTGGAGAGTTTTCATGTACCCCAATTAATTATCATAATCGTGATCATCCACTGTTTATTGTAATATCCTTACAAATTTCCGACTTCTGTGCTAGAATAAACATTGCTGTCAGTTTAAACGAAAACTTGCGTGCAGTGCAATGGCTACATCATGCATTTGGACGTCATAGTAGCTCAGGGGTCAGACAGTTGCTCCTATTAGAGGTGCACAGAAGGGCAGGGTAGAGTGGAAGTGAGGGCGGGACTTCATGGTGCTGTCGCGCATACAAAATCACAGGATCTTAAAAATCCACTTTAATTTACTGCGCAGATCTCCTCCCTTTCAATCTCGCTTTTCCCATAACTGGGAGTCCTTACTCGATTAGCAATGCGGTCTGATAAAATAAACACCCAGATATAAAATTAGGCTGAAGCCTAACTTCCATCATAGTAAAGGCTACATCACCTGAAAAGTAAACTAAATTTGAAGTGAAACTAAACCGTATCTGAAATCATTGCTTAAGGAAAAACACATTTTTCTTGAGTCAATCCATTTAATCAAATACACGACAGAAAGTAGTTTATCATTTGCTTTAATTCCATTCTTTCCTACTACTTATTTCATTGTTTAAAACTGCTCAGCTACCTATAAGGACTGCACTCGCATTCAAGTAACACGGACACCCGACCATTGTCGCAATGTTGGCAAACTGGTGAAGGCAGTTCCCTTTTTAGGGATGCTTTGAAATAGTTCAACGCAGCTAACTTTAAATTTCGAGTAATTCTACGCGGATGTTCTGCTTCTGCAAAAATTTGCCGACCGATTGAGACGTGGGTCTTTACTTTAGGCGTGGGCAAAAAAAAGTTAAAGTTGGATGCATACATTTAATATTCATTGGGACTCTTGAAATTTATGCGCCAAGACCTAGAAGTAACTAAACGAGACAAGGACCATTCTATATAACGGATTGTAGAAAGCATCGCTGAAGTGAGCATCCTTACAATCCACTATTCTTTATCAACTAATTCAAATTGCATGAAACGTGTTCCCGTTGGAAGCCATCTTTATCCCACTAGTTTTATTTCCCCAATGCCTATTCTATCTCGCATAATCATTTAACTGTCTAATGCCAAAGCCAAGGAATGATAGGCATTACTTGAAGGAGTACGAGGTGGGGGAGGGGAAAGGAAAACGAGGTGAGGCAGTACCTCGCTTCCTTCGAGAAGTATAAATCTCACGAATCAGGGATGCGGCACTGAGTAAGAGGAGGACTTCCCTTTAGCTGATTCACTGGCCTTGTCTGTTTTCGCATAGGAGATTTTTGTGCACTGCCAGACAATTTCAGTCAATTGGAGCATAATTCTTGATTGCAAAGAAGGTCCCTGTGAACTCGATGCCTGTCCCGCAGTGTTGCCTTACTGGCAAGAAGTTGCTGAAGCCTTGGAACGGGGCTCAAAAAGGTAATGTAAGCCAATTGGCATCGCATCAAATTTAGCCGAAAATTTATGATAGGGGAGCTTTAAAGAGACAAATGGTAAAGCCTGACAAGGAGTACTGTGACGGTAGATTACCACATTTTTATGCCTCATAATGATGCATATACACACTTCAATATATTTCACAACTACCTACAAGAAGTATTGAGAGATTAATAAAAAAAAATATTTGAAATATCAAGCACATTCCGCTGTGTGGCAACCGAGTCACTATTGAAGACACCTTAGAGCATAGAAGCCTAGAGAAAGCCTCATTATAAAGGTGAGGAACGGTTGAGGTGCTGGTGGTACCAGCGCGGAAACGCAATTGTGAAGGGTCAAATGGATGTCATGTTTGGGTAAACAGAAAAAAATAACAATGCGTAAACTAAAATAAATCAACCCCAAGTAGGCACAGACTTCAAAAAGCACAGAAGAATTTCAGAAATAAAAATCAATTCAGCATCTGAGACATTTTAAAAACCCATGATACAATAGTAACGATATCTGCAGTTGAAATACATGAGAAAATACTTAGTCATTCGAATCAGGAGGTGTCACGTACAAAAAGAGACAAATATAGGGGGAAAGGAGGGAGGGCAGAAATTCTTGTTTGACCGAAAAAGTGGAGCACTCCAGGTAGATGAGAGGCGTGAAGAAGTTCATCTAGGAAGGTATCGAATGCTCGTGAGAAAGGGACCAGACAAGGAGGTGACTCGGCGGATTAGTGATGCGCTTTTCTGTGACTTTTGCACCTAAAAGACAAAAAAAATCATTCTCATCACTTAAAATTACAAGTTATAACAACAAATTGGAAAATTCACGGCACCTTAAGCTAGTATGAAGCAGTAAAACCGTCAATAAAAAAATATTTTAACGAAAATTCTGAACTATTTACCTTGGAAAGAAAAATTTAGCAAATGAAAAAGGATAATAATGCATAAAAAATTTCTGAAACATTTTTCCGTCGCAAGGAAGCAATTTAAATGTATTTTGGGGATGTTTACTACATGAAGGTGCCTGAAAAAAGTCGACCACCGAAGCACAGACGTATCTCACTGCCCTGCCACAAGTATGCGTTTCAGACGAGGAGCATTCCACGCATTCGTCATTCCATTTCACTCAATCAATCTGTTTGAGACAAACAATGCAGCCAAACCAATCACATAAAGACAAAAAAATGGAAGTGTGCTGCTTTAGGTATAGGTCAGTGCAATGACTTGTGGACTGGCAAATTATGTCACAGTTGATGCTGCTACCAAGACCACATCTTAACCATTCTATCCTTGGGCTCCACCAGTCTCCACCTCCTTCTTCAAGCCCTTCCAAATCAACTTTCCGATTCAGGTCCACGTGGTTCCCATTGACCTACAGCACTTACTCTAAACCGCTTCCAAGGCTTCAGCACTGCTTTTCAGTGGTACATCCACAAATGCCCCCTTTACGCCGCACTCAAAAATTGTGCTGCGATTCGCTGAGTTCCTTCCAAAAAACGCATCGCGAACATGCCTCAGTGATGACTGAAGTGAGTGATGATACAATTGACTTTGTAACGCTGTCGTCCCTCATCCTCCTCCCTCCACTTCGCCTCACACTTCCTTTCCAAGTGACTGTTATCGCCTCCTGGCATTAACATTGCATAATCACACAATCACATGCCAAATAGATAGTTGGGAAAACAAGTGATACAGAGACGGAGGTGACCGGGAACAGGTGGTCTTGATTCTAGAGACAAAACGTTTTTATACAATTGCAATCCACAGAGTGCCCGTACATTGGTTGGCAAGAGTGTATATCGTAGGAGCAATTAATTCAACAAACAAAACATTATTCCAAACTCTCTGCTACTTCTTGACCTTCATTGTAACAACTGAGAAGTCTTATTCGGTCATCCTGCACACCCAAATCTTGCCTACCACCAGAAGTAAGACGTAGCTTTAAGTGCTGTAAATTATTTGCGTCCTTCATGTGGCATTAAATGGTGTTGCAACTTAGTGCAGTTGCTAATATTTACCGAAAAGATCCTATTTTGGACACCTCGGAAACATCCTAAATATATTTCTTAAAGTTTACATACCCGAAGAAAGTGCACAAGACCGTTTAACAGTAGAATTTCTCGATTAGGTGAATGTATTCTATTGGAATTTAGGTAGAGCAAACAAAAAGTTCTTTTGTTGTTATATACATTCAATTGCGATTTGATATCCCCGTGGGAAGTGCAGATCGCGACGCACCATGCGTACCTTCAGTACATAATGCCGAGAGAAGCCAAAGTAGAGCGATATTGTGATACAGACTTCTAAATTAGTGACTAGTGAAAAAAGAAAGTAGATCAAAACAATTGGCTCGATGTCCTAAATGCTAGAGAGAGAAAAGCAGGACTACCTTACTTAGGTATCACTCACCATAAACATCTCGATGATGTTCCAAATAACCAACACCTCCGCTGATCATGAGAAGGCCCTGACTATTGGAAGTCGTAGAGGGAGCTTTTGTGGCGTTAATCGGAGTGCTGGAAGTGGTTGCATGGACAGGGGTAGACGACATGTTCCCAAAAGTGAGGGTGAAGGAACTCACCGCCTCCGCGTGTCCGCATCTACTCACCTGAAGCGAAGAGGATTAGGCGAGGTGAGGTACCTATCCTGTTCATTCAATCATATCCAACGATTATCGGCAACTTCGATAAAGCCACCAACGCTCCTGGCTCGTAATGTATCCCTTTAGATGATTAGAAGGTAAACTTCGAAACTATTTGCGGGACAGGACTGACTCCATCTGCGCTTTCGAAATTTTGAACATTATACGAGTCAATTAAGCCAATTCAGGATGGCAACTTTAAATGGTTTACGATAAAATGGATACCAACATGGCGATGTGGCAAACATGCTCTATTACGCATAAACAGTCTACGTACACGAGACACAATTACCTAGAATACTAGGCAGACAACAGTGACAGTCTGTGGCGATGAACTCAATTTCTTATCAACGAAGGAGCAGAACTCGTGCAGACTCCAAGGAAAGTTGGTATAGTGATAGTAGTGAGGCCTGATGGCTTCAAATACGGAAGACCGCATGTTAGCGATTGTGTCAAATAGAGTGGGCCCCAACTCAGGGACTCCGCAGTCATTTCTGTGAACATCTAGGCAGCGTGAGAAACGTCAACCTGATGCTGAACAAATCAATCTGCACCGGAAAATTCCGGATCAGGTGTTGGTTAAAAGCCGCATTAGATGCATGTAGGATAGATGAAAGTGAAAAAAGAACTAAACTTTGTGCGCACTGAAACTTGTTCGTCCTTTCCATGCGCAACCTCAAAAGTCCCAGTGCAGTGCTGATGCCTTTTGGACGAATTCAAATGATTTACTAAGCGCGCTCAAAAGGAGTCAGTGTAAAGTGGAGAGAGTAACGATTATGAGAAGAAATCGAGTGAAACCTAATTAATCGGACCGAATTCGACTCCTGACGACAAAAAAATTTGTTTGCATCCGAAAAGAAAATAGGACTTTGGAACTAGCCTTTAATATGTCTAATGACGATAAAAACACCGATTAAACTATCAACATCTGCAAAATTAGATTCTTTTTTTTAGAATGCACAGTCAAGTTAAAAGCTGACTGAATAAAAACTACTGTAAATGAGTCTAATTTTGGTAGCTATGCGCTCCTGAGAGATACTTATGAAAACCTCTAATATGATATGCTACTGCAACAACTTAGCAGAGAGAGTTCGTCAAAATTAGAGATACTTCACTCCAATTGAATATGGAGGCTTTCATGCCTATCTAGCAGTTGACTTCAACTTATCCGAATACCATTTTCATGACCGACGCGGAGTAACCGCTAAATGTAACGAAGGCCAAGCTCAAAACAAGATGTGAGTTTTACAAGAGGAGCGATATTTATCATGCAGCGATGTTTGCTTTCCTGTGATATCAGTTTTACGATGTTGGGGTGGGAATGGCGTCAGTAGTCCGTCCAATCTTTCAAAGGCTGTTAGCAGAAACACTTCCGGACACTAAGCTTGTGATTATTGATTGTAAGCACAACTTAGGGTCATAACGACGATATCGTGGATATCCAAAAGGGAATAAATAGTGTAAATGTCACCAAACAAACACAATAGTGCTACGCACTAATTTAGTTCCTATAACAAAAGCCGTTGCACCATCATCAAAAATGATACCCACTCGGGGGAGCCTACTTATTAGCAGATAGTAGCAATCACACGAAACGTACCGCGGTGCCGGACAAATCCACTTGAGCAGAAAGTGGTAAGGCATTTTCCCCACAGTCTGAAAGCACAAAAGCCTGCGACGATTAAAATGCCAAAAATATGTAAAAAAAAAGTTGGTGGTAGGCAAGAACAATAACACCAGCAGGGATTTGAGGATCATTAGGCTAACAAAAGCACTCCACGGTCAAAAAGTGCCAGGAACTTATAGAAACAAGAAACTCATATCAAATATTTATAAAATCGTCATGCTCTTAGTCGAAATCATGGCCTAGTTAAGCGGAATATATGTAAAACACCTATACGCAATGCTACAGGAAACTAAGAAAAATCTAGCTAAACGGGTGAGGAGTTCGAAAGTAGGAAACACGCGGAAGTGTGCGATTCAATGCACTCAACCTGACAGAAAGTGGCTCAGAATGAATCCCAACATCTACGAGTTGTGTCACTAACATTCCCCTTCACCACCGTCGTAGCAATGAATTTGTGACTACCTTTGCATTGGCCACTGCAGGAGTGTAACAACTAGGAGATTCAATGATGATACCCATTAACGTTTCCTTATTTACTCAATTTCGTGAAAAAGGAACAACGGAAGCAAAAACCGATCTGCCAGATGCCAGAGACCACTTTAAAATTTTAGTCGAATAAGTAAACCAAAATTCCATAGTTCACTGAATCAAAACCAATATTTTGGAGGAAAAATCCTGATAATTAAGCAACATTGTCGATGATTTTGGGAATCCGCCAATAGCAATTCAATCCGGTCATTATCGGCAGTTACCAGTCACACAAAAATATTCACGACTATGCTATATCATTAAGTTTTCCGTTTTATTATCAATTGAGTCTTGAATAATTATCACGAATCTAAAACATGAAAATGAGCAACTGACCGCTTTTTACGTAGGCGCCATGACTGAGATCTGAGGAGCACGAGTTGGCAAGAGTGGTAGAGGAGGGTGGTGTTTGAATAAACGGTACACAGACAACATGTCCGCCGTTAGTTCCGATCCAGAGATGGTTTGGTGAAACTCCGATCGCTGAAACTGCCATTGAGTTCAATTGTAGTTGAGAATTTGGAGCTCCTACAGTAAAAATATTAGAATAATTGTTAGAAATTTAGGCGAAATTGAATAGAATTGCTATGAGGACCAATTTTAAGGCGTCTAAGCAACATAAACATTACGCCAGAGGTTAAAATCGTAAGTGGGAAGCTGAAACAAGAGGCTTAGAACGTACAACGCACCAATAAAATGAGCTGAGTCTTCAAACGATGTACATTCCATAACAAAATTCCTTCTTCACGACGAAGAATAGAAAAATTTATTTACAAATAATATACTTGACACATTTGTTACCAGCGGCACATGCGTGATAGTAGGGTTTTCGTACCTTGGCTACGACGCCACCCATGCGCAACGTGCCAATTTAAGAGATAAATTAAAAAGAAGGAACGAAGTCCATAAAAATCGACGCCGCGCCTGAACAACAATAAACAACCGCCCTATGATGGTCGATCTCCCTTCGAGATGCTGATGACAAATTTGTTGAAGATGAATTACAAGTTAAAACCTTTCTAAAAAGTGTATGTGCACCAAGGGAATAATAAAAAAAGGCATCAACTAAGAAGTACCAACGAGACATGGGCTCCGGAACCAAAAGAATTTGCATGAGACCTTGTATTAAAGCCTTGTTTTTGGCACCCAAATAAAAGTAGGGAATAAAATAATACTTCAATGTCAACAATTTTCCAACATCAATGACACAAAAAGTGTGTACGTTAGAAACCGAAAAGTCGACACACTTCAATATGTAAATCTGTGACTTTGAAGCATCTGAAATCATTATATTTTTCCATTGGTCGACATTTTAAAAACTTCCAAACAATCAGTTACATTTAAGTAACTTTAAATACGAATAGCAATTAAATCCTAAACATCTTATCTCAAGACAGTGAACAAATTTTTAAGTTCGAATCCCACCAACAGTCTCGTAAATGATGTAGGCCAGATTCAACTCCTGCATCGGTTCATAGGTGAAGGCGTTGAAGAGACGAAGGATGAAGTCTTTGCGTATTGATATCCAAACACCATCACGGGTCCAGCAAAGGTTGCGAACGACGACACTGGCATTTGGGACCACCTCGATTCTACAACGCAAAGGAGAAAGATGCGACAGCCAGAAAGGAAAAATAAGTATCAGAACAGACCTTAGACAGTTGAATTTCGTGTTTAATCGGATAGTTGTTAAAGAAGAATGAGGTCGTTTACTATGCTCGACGCCACCTTCCGCGCATATCTCAGGATAGCAGCTGAGTGATGCAAACCCAGCTTTTCTGTTTTACAACCCGAGTTTAACCCGGTTCCCGAAATACAGAAGCTTTTCCTAAAATATGTGTGGCGTTTTGAAAAAGTACAAAATTCCTTCCAGAAATGACCTGAATAGCTGAATCTGGTGACACAGTACTGAAAGATAGGAAAGTTAGATTTAGGAAGACGCTCTACTTTTCATAATAAACAATGACGCGTTGCCATTTGAAAATGATTTGTGAGGAGATACGCACCTCACTAAAAAAGTAAGGTACTATCGCATCTCAATTTTCGTTTGTACGTCTCATATTTCCTGGCATTAGCATTGGTCATGACATGAGAGAGAACAAAGAATGGGGAAATCAAAGAACTGAGACGGAAACGGAGATGGGCGAGGGGATGTTTTATGCCAACCTATGAAAGGGATACATTTCATAAAAGTGGAATTTGGAAAAAAAGGTTGGATATCATTAAGGGTAACTTATGTGTTATAATTGTGATTGTTTCAACAAACTTCCTACGGCAATGTAATTTGTATTAGACGACATCATGCGAGCTAAAAATGGCCACAAAAAAGAGTATTCTATGTGGCATGATACCAGATATCAAAATGAAGTGTTGACACAATAAAAAAAATCAAAAAAATCAAATGAAAGTGTTAAGGGGACTGAATGAAAAATAGGCAGTCTAAAAAAAAACAGAAAATGGTAAACTAAGGGGTCGGAAGACAAGGAAGTCGACGGTTTTATGCTAGCATTCACTAGTAAACCGTTAACCAGTACAGAAAACTAGATATCAGCGTCGAGGGAGTAAACTAAAGCGAGCAAATGCACTCAGTGTGAATAGCTAAATTGACGGTTTTCAAAAATAACCCCTAGCGGTCTCCCTTAAAGTTAACTTTTTAGACAATGGTCGTAATGTATGCTTGCGAGGGAACGCCCAGTCAATGCAGAAAACTATACATGGATGGGAAGAGGTAGGGAAAATATAAATGATACTGACAAAGTGAAATTCACCTGGAGCTAACTAGAACTAAGTCAGCGCTGGGCAACAAAATGATAAAACATAAAAAGAAGACTGAAATCAGAATCATATACCGATTCTCTGAAATATCAAAGCGTCAAGAGGGAGAGAGCTGTGGTTCGTTTAGTCTGTCTAGTTCCGGCTCATAATGATTTTAGGATAGTAAATAACTGAGCCAAGAGAGGGAAGAGGATAAGATGCTTAGAGAGGATGTTTGCATACGCATAGAGTGGGTAGATTTTGAAACCGATGGAGAGAAATTTCCAATCTCCGCAAGGCACCACTCATGCTCAACCTACTATTAAGCTAAAGCACCAAATCAGTAGTTCAAACAGGGCGGAAGACAGAGGATCATGGGAAGTAATGACAGGCATGGAAATTTGTCGTAATTCCTTTGAGCTACTGGGAAAAGTGCAATTTTTGTAGGCATCCAATAATCCACCAGCAAGTTGAAACAGGAAGGAATGGAGTTAGAGGAAGTGGTGACGCGATGAGATCAGGGGGAGACAAATCGCAATCCCTGTAGATCACTTCAAACAAACTCGGCATCGTTTTAAAGTGCTAAACGCATGACTCAAAGCAAGCAAAGGAATAAAGGAGAGATGGCTACCATCAGTACACTCGATACTGCTTCAAAATCTTAAACTAGTCAGTTGAAGTAAGAGAGATAGAAATTAGAAGAGGCAATGCACACCTTGAGTACATAAAATCCCGTTGAATCAATGATAGAAAAATGGAGAATATGGCTGTTTAGGGCCGCGTTGCCACTGCTTCAAAGGATTAAATCAGCGATTCACTACCAAAAGAAGAGAAATGACTTAAATGCACAATCCATAGAGTGTCATTGGGTTAAGGACAGAGAAAGTCCGGTTCATGTTGGACATTGTGAACTAATAAGGGAATTATTTTACACCAGGGACACAAATAAACCACTGAAAATAATTAAAAAGCAAATAGTATGAACACTAACAGTACGACCCCTGTAGGCAATCCGGAACTACTTTAACGATAGTCTAAGGAACAAAGTGAAATTGAAAAGAATGTGCAGGCAAATAGAGGGAAAGGCAACCATGTCAACAAGTTAAAAACTGTGGAAAAATGACAAAAGAAATCCCTATAGATCACTCATGGTTGGACACCACTTCGAATCGCCAAATAATCATAGCTCAGAAAAGAGTAACAGGGACAACAGTAACGCACGTGTGGAGACGTTGGAAAGTTGTAGCGTCTATTACGATAATCCGGTTCCTGTATGCAGCCCAGAGAGTGAGCGCAGACTCCACCACGGCCAGAGCCTTTATGGCGAATTGGCCGGTGGGTGCACAGCGGATGACCACCGCCTCAGCAAGGCTCCACGCTCCGGCTGCTTCGGAGGTTGACAACTCCTCTCTGATGGATAGCTGGTTGCAAGGCTGTTGGGTAGTGGTCACGTGGCCCTCTCCAAGGGGCGTCGATGACCTTGGAGCGGGTGGTTGGGTCTCAGGACGGTGAAGCTGACGACGGAAAACGACAATGTGGCCGTCGACAAGGCTGATGAAGACTCGGCCAGAAAAGTGGCTAAATGGAAAGAAGGTGATAAGATCAGTAAGTGGATTCTTTTCTACTGTTCGCCCTATCACACCCTCTTTGCGAGTTTTGGAAACAAGGAATTCTTCAAGGTAATTACAAAAATAACTCAAAAACAGAACTCTATTGTTGGCTTGGACAAAGAGCTTCATAAGACCTAACTGAACGAAGCAGAAGATGGAAATACTTAGTGCCACAATAAACTGTAACCAAAGCCGATCACATATCACTCGCACAGGGAAATGCCGTCATCAATAATGAAACTAAACCGGTCAAAGAAACTATTTTAAAAAAAATGACGAAAAGCAAAGGCAATATGTATTAGAAAACACTCCCTCTCTCAATCTATTAAAATCCGTGAGAGTTTAAAATAAGACTGATTTGGCCGATAATAATCTAGATTTACCATTAACCCATCTTTCTTCGTTCGGTTCAATTGCCAGGAATGAATCTCATTCTTCAGATTAAACGCTTTTCGCAAAGTGTGATCACTGGGTAAGGGAAACTGGGATTCACTGCTTGCGTAGTAGTGACATTTGTCTAAAAGTATACTCAACCATGCATACCCTCCAAAATCATCTGATTCAAATACTTGACCATTCGTTTCTGAAACCGGTTATGTCGCTGACTGATATTTATCGACCTCGACCCAAAAAAGCCACTTCACAAAGTGAGCATCTTGAGCACCTAGCCAAGGAAAAAAAGCACATCAAATGAGCCACCAACCCAATGCTTCTTAATTCCAAATATTAAGTTAAGGAACAAGACCCCTCAAAGAAGAGTGAGAATAAGCTCAGTGAGATATAAAAAGGTTAAGCACAAACTAAGCCGTTTCTTTTCAGCTTATGTCCAAAAATGTTCAGTTGACAAATTTACGACCTGCAAACCTATGCGTGAAAGACTGGTTTTACCCTTGGCAAACCTTCTGTACTACCATGAATAAGGATGACAGTAGACTTTTCAGCTTTGACTCCGTCAAAGTTAACAGTTTGAATGTAAGAGGAAGCCTGTCAAGAAATTATCTAAACAAACCTGTTTAA
>NW_020170483.1:49635-50867 GCF_000524195.1 Echinococcus granulosus
AAGCTACACTAATTAGGAAATCTTCAGCACCTATGACTTTAGGTGGAATAGACAGTTTTGCGATTTCCCCTCCAACAAAACCGATCAGAATGCGAATCACCGAACTCGATTTTTACACCACGTGGAGATCAAATTTGAAGGCAAGTAAAAGAGTTCGACAAAAGCCTTATTTACCAAATAGCAACGACACCACTGGGAAGACGAGTGGATAGAAGGGGTCTGCGCTGTGTAGAGTCGCAACTGTGCACGAAGACGTCACCATTCTGGCAGCCCAGCCAGACAGTCTGCTGGGCGCTCGCCGCTTCCCAGATTACCTCGGAGCCTAGAAATTGATAGGGGAAGGAAAAATGTTGTACGCTTTTTAGGACCTGTACGGATTCACCACCATGGTGATTATATGAAGCGCCGCTTAGCTTCCTGCACTTCTGATAATTCAGCCCTTCGATAGGCACAGCGATCATTATAATAAGGATTTCAAAGGTGAGTCGGATTCTACTTTAGAAGCAGTGCGTTACATCGCCACTTCACTAATTCTACATAAGAGAGACTCGTTTCAAAATGAAATGACTGGTAACTGCGCGAAAAAAGGCGTAAAACAAAAGCGCTCACTACAGATGGTTTAATTTTGAGTCTCACGATAATAAAGACTAAAATCACATTAACCTTTGCTGACTGCTCCGACCTCAAATGGAACGAGTCCATAGGAGAACGGGCCGAAGTCGTGAATAAGAGGAGTGCTTATAGTGTTGATACAAAACAGTGATTTACAAGTCAAACCATAAGATCTGACACTTCAACTTGCAAGACTTTGAAAACAAGTAATAGAATGACAATGGACGGCCAATATGAGACGAAATCGAGAACAGTAGTGTTCCTACGGTTGGCATACAGAATGTATTTTCCGTAAAACATCACTAATTCCTAAGCGATGCTTCGTAAACACTTTCTGTGTAATTTATTAACAGACCTTTACCACCAGCACGACATGTGCAAATTGTCTTTATCAGATTGTGATTAGTTTATTATTTGAACAATGCAGCATAGAAGCAAGACATTACAGATTCTTTTGGTTTTTGAACGACATAACTTTGAAGAAAACATGTCCTTTTACACACTACGGTAGTCAAGTTTGCGCTGAGATCCTAGTAAGGAGTGTGTCAAGAAATATATCCCACCCTTTAGCAGCACTGAGCCTGCGGGATTGCAAAATTTGAGTACCAACTTTCGCCGTT
>NW_020170483.1:50967-82561 GCF_000524195.1 Echinococcus granulosus
GATTACCGCAAAGGAATGCCGTTATGGATATTCCAATCATCCATTTTGGCTTGCAATCACCATATTTCAAAATCCAACTTTTAAAATACGAATGAGCCATGACAAACGCGTTATTTTCAGAAGTAAACAGTATTATGGAATTAACGTAGGCTAGAGGAATCAAAACCTCAACAGAGGCCTGTGCTTCGTGAGTTTATGACAGGAACGTACAGTATCTTACTTCAGATTGAGTGACAAATGTCCTTATGACCGGCATGTTTAATATTGAAAATGAGGAGATTTCCCCTAACAGTGTGAGCTGATACCGTATTGCAGAGTAACAGCTTAAAACATCTGCCTGAAGATACGAATGAATCAGTACAAAGTCCTTCTAAAGTTACCATTCCAGCTACTATTAGCGGTTTCAGATTGTCATAAAAAAAATAATTCCAAAGGTTGCTTCTACCTTTTCACAGCGCCGACCAACCAGGCCCACTCTAGAAACCGATTTTGCATGTAAAAAGAATAAGCTCTTAAGTCCCTACTGGTTTTACCATCATAGATGTGTGGGACCCCATTCATGCAATAACAGCCCCCGCCCCCACCTTGTACACCAGTAACAAACTTCTTCCGTAACGGCGTGAATTTTTGCGTATTCTGGAATAACTCGGTGCGCTAAAGAACCAACAATTAGAGAAGACCTAAGATAATACTGATGGTTGGACAAAGTGAGCTCAACTGCAATAGACCCAGCAACTAAGTTCGTTTCAAACAATGCGTTAAACGCTATCAACAACGAAATTTGACTTAGTCACTATTTCAACAATTTTAAATCAGCAGAAACTAGAAGGGTTTTGCACCGAAGAGATTCAAACAAACTGAAGTTGTACGGGGAGACGATTAAAACGCACAACTTCCTGCAAGGTGTTGAAACCGGTTTCTGCGGTAGCTTTAAGCTGTTGCAAAAACTCCCTGACAGTTCATGTGGATTCATTAAGGTACATCTTGAAACTGAAAACAAACGAATTTGATTCGAGCACTGGCACTCTCATCCGTCCGCTAGATTTGGCGAAAAACTCACAAGTGTCGGAAATAGCAGCAGAACTGGTAGATATCTTCTTGAAGCGCTGTCTCTCCACTCGGTAGAAGTCTCCAGGCTTACCCTCCAAATGAATGTCGGGTTCAAATGCGGAGGTGCGCTGAGATGTAGTAGTAGCAATTGAGTTTACCATTGAAAACTGCTGTTGCTGTTGCTGTTGAAGGACCTTGAGCAACAGCTCACCTTGTACCGCCTTGCCCGCACTTGCGACAAAGTGATGCAGAGAGGAAAGTGTGTTGCTTGTCTGGATGCTAGCTGTACAGTCCTCATCTTCGTTCCCTATACTCACTTCCACCTCTGCCATCGTAGTCTCCTCCAGCCCCGAGGCGGAGGGATGAGGGATGTAGGAGGAAGATGCAGAGGTGCTGCCTTCTGCAAGCGGGATAGACTCCCAGATGGAGTTCAAAAGACGCAGCACCTCATAGTCGAGTTTCTTAGCTCCTCCAAAAATGGGAGAAAAAGGAGAAATCATTTATACAACAGCACTCAGGGACGGAATCCCGTTCAAACAGAACAGTCGTAACAAAAATAAATTCACCTGCTTCCTTAACTGAATGATGACTTCATCAACACCCAAATCGAATAATGAATGAGTATGCATTAGGAGTTAACTTACGCACTACGACTCTAAATTTTTGTGAACCTAAGGCCTGGGTCTCCGTACCTCTCAAATAAAACAAACAAAGGAGACGGAAGCAACATCTGAGGTAGCATGATTGATAAACAGAGGGCATTCATTTTAAACCGCCACCATGGGGATATCATAAAAAGTAGTAAGTACCAAGTAGTATACTTTATTGTAATTACTAATAGCCAGCACAATGTCCTGGGGTAATCCCATTGCCGTTAAGATGGTGAAAATGTGCAACTGCAAAAGCAGTGTGTTTTAAGGAAAAAATTTCCGTGTCATCAAAGGGGTACACCCTGGACTCGCCAGCACTAACACATATTTATAGAAGACCTCTGGCACAGTACAGTGCAGTGGTGGAACGTCCAGCTGTAGGACAATAAAAGAGCACGTACATTTCAAAACAGTAGTAAGCCCGTAAGTCAATGACGATCCCAGCCTTAGTAATCCCACACCCTCAAAAATTCCTTTGGTGCCCTATTACGAGCATAAAGTCCATTTAGTCAATCTTTATAATTGGATGAAGCGTTCAAACCTCTGCGATTCACCGCAATCACTTCCCATAGAACCAGGTTCTCATATCACTTCGCGTAGATGGACCAATGTAATTCAACAGCATTAAAACAAACGCATTCGATTGCCCGTACCAGGCTTATAAAGAGGACATCGTTCCCATAAATGCTTGAGGCTGTATCTTATGATTAATAATAACTATTCTCAATGTTTGCTCGCATAAGAAACAGAGTAAGTCTTATCTCTTCACTGGGTGAAACGGACATTGACTGGACAAAGTACTCATCGATAAAATGAAACAGGAACTAAAGGTAAATTGAAGCCTTCAATTCGTTCAATCCAAAAAATACAGGTGCACGTGTAAACAGGCATATCCATGTAAAGAGGGGTACTATTTGAGCAAGGCATCCCAATTACAGAAAACTCACCAGTTTCATAAAAGACGAGATTAGTTTTTAAAATGCTAAGAGTACTTGGGACGCCTGCAACCCCAAAAATACGTTCCTGTTCAATTTTCCAGAAGTTTCAATTAATCAGTGACGTCCAAAAATTTTACGAAGTCGTGATCTTGCTCACCTCTGCCTAATTGATTTGCATCCAGTAGAGGCGCGCTCTAATTGTACTGATAACTGCTTGAATGTCAGTTACTATAGCTTATGTAACTTAAGAAAAGAGAAAAACACTCAAAGACAGACTCAATCACCGGCATTCTCCGCTACGTAACCACAAAGCACATAAACGCTGACTGTACCATTTTTGCCTGCCCATTACGTCGGCCAATAAAGACATCTGCTCTGAAGTCATTATCTATCGCTTATTAGGGTGGAGGCCTCGATTGGATCTGGGATCTCAGGCATAGAAACTTCAATACAAAAAATCACCAACCTGGTTTAATAACAAATAGCAAATGCAATACTTTTTGTGGCGTCAATGTAAAAAAAGGCGACAGAGACATGAGATTAAGAAAATGCGGGCATTATTAGTGTGAAACGTCGGATTTGGGGGTGGAAACAAATGGCAGTGGATACGACAGCTTATCACAGAGGGAACCAATACAAACTGACAGGCTAGGTAGGCATCGTCTCAAGATTAACTCGAACGGTGGAGAGGTGATGCAGGTGCAATATTCTAGGTCTAATACACGTTTACTGCTTAAAAAGCAGGTGAAGCTACGCCTTGACGTTCTGTACGATTTTTTATTTGAGCACGCCCCTAATCTATTCTACAAAAATGTCAATGTGAGAAAAGGTAAAAAATACAGAATTGGTGACAAGAAAGTGGAAATTTGATTTAGGTGAGGATTTCTTTAATCCCATTTTAGACAATCTAAAAGAAAACTGTTCAATGAAACACGACAAACTCCGTCCACTTTCAATGGAATTTCATTTGTGCGGATCAGAATGGCAACGGGAAACACGAAAAGAAGTAATTCCAGAGATAAGGTCCAGTGGGATTATCAAGGCAAAATCAATGCAAATGTTTTAAGTACAAAGGAAAGGAGGAAACCTCATAACAGAACACCCAGATCCTTAACAACGCAACGGAGGGAAATAAAATCCAGTTAAAGCTAAAGTAACTAACAAAGTTGTAGGAAGTTTGTAATTTCACCAAAAAATGCAGGTCTAACGCAACCTTGTAAAAGTTGTTAGTACCGTAAATAGCTGACAGACTGATACTCGCATTTTTAATTCCTTGCTGGTTATTCAAATTGATAATTGCCAAACAATTTTAAATACCGACTGGCAGTTGGTGGCTTGCACGCCTGGCTACAAGTTTTATATTTGGTGCTTTGTAGTTACTGCATCATTTATAAACGCGATTCTCCACCTAGAATATCTTGCTCCTCGCTTCCGTAATCAGACCGATCAAAAGGCATTGAATGAATAGTGGCAGACGGCATTCACTAGAACTAAGGTAAAGAACTAAGAGGTTGAAACAATAAAGAATTCTCAAGAGCGCGTTTCTCAATTAAGATCAACGTCAAAATAGCAAAAATGAAATGCCTAGACACAGCGTGAAGCTATTGCCATAAACAAATATACACTTTGAAATACCAGATTTAGCTTTAATTCTTATTTATTAGTAAAAATAAGAGCAATAACTCAAAGCTCTCGATCAGATTTACACAAAAGTGAACCTTAAATTATTGAACCTAGAGACCACAATCCCGGCTGATTCTGCTAAAAGTAATGCTTGATTGTATGGAGAAAAAACTTCGATAGAGAAGGTGGAAAATAACAGATTTCTGGAGATAAAAAGAAAGTGCCAGGCAAAGAACGTTTTTAAATGAGATATTGGTTCAGGACAAAGTAGGACGGAGAAATACAGATTAACGTTAAGCAGCCTTGGTCAAGGAAAATCGGAGGCAATGGAAAGTGGGGCGAGATGAAGTGTGTGTAACTATCATGTGGTGCAACGAGATATCCTAATGATATAATTTAAGGATCTGTAAAAACAGTCCCTTTCATTGATCCTAACAAACACGACAGTGAAGTTAGCATACGTGGAAGAGAAAATTCACCAAAGATGCGTATTTATCTGAACCATATTTAGCCGAAACCTGGAGTGGTTTTGGATAAACTACCCAGCTAAAGTTAACGAAAGTGTTTATACAAAAAAGTAGGAAAATTCATACGTTGGTGATAATTTTACCTGGTACCGCGGCCATACAAGTGACAATAGAGCGTCTTAGAAAAAAGGAGTCCACGTAGCGAGAGGGTGCATTGGCATCCACCACCACCACCTGACTGCATAATGACGGTTTGGAGTCTACAGCGCTCGAGGCGACCACCTCAGCACTGCTGTTAGTGGTGGTGAGGGTGGCGGTGTCGGACACACCCACGAGACACGTCCAGAGCTGACTGGAAAGGTTCTGTACCAACAGATGTAAGTGGGGAGAGCCATCATTAGTATGGTCTTATCCGAGCCCGGATGACACACGTATGTAGTGTTTGTTATTAGTTTAAGTGATTGTAAGCAGATTAATTGAGCTTCAGATAGTTAGAGGACAATCACATGTTTCTAGCTTTTGAAGGGCAGTTGAATCGGACATTTCGGTAGCATTGGTGTCACAGTAGTAAAATGAAGCATACGTGGTGGTAGACTTTTGTAAGCCTATGGTAGCAAAAATGGCACACAGGAAACATCCGATGCATGTCGATAGTTGAAATGAATCTGTAAAGATTAAGATTTACTGTTCCTCTTCTGTTTCGACTAGTGCGAGGATGCACCATGATCAACATCTCACTAAGGGAATTAATATCTCTCTTGACATTTCTACCCGACATTGTTGAGATTTTGTAATTTTGAGTCTAAGGTCGTTACTTTTGCCAGTGTCTTGCTTAAAGCAATGGAACAACAATGATGCAATAGGCCGCTCAAAAAATTTCCACCAAGAAGGTAGTGGTTGGGAGGAAATGAACCAAAAACCGCAAACATTGGCAATTTACGCAATTTAGAAATAGACAACCAATCTGAAAGTATCGAAGAGATAATAATTAATATGGGATCACTACCACAATTTTGCCTTTTAAAAACAGATGGATCGTACTCTTGAAACCCCAGAACTACGCCTTAGTAGCGGGAGCTTTGACCTTTGGAAAAAAACGAAACTACAAAAATCAACAAAAAGAACTTTGCATTCTGAGATCATCCAACTGGAAAAATTGGTTTCAATAACCGACTTTAACCTTGAGAAAAGTCAGCAGTGTGGAAGACTTGGGGTACGGATGGATAACTGACTACTTTGTAGTGACCAGTTAGCCACTAAAGCAGGCCTTCCGATTCCCCTTGAATCGCCTTTCACGATAGCAGCATGAAGCCCGCCTACGCTACGATTGCCAATGTATGCTAATAATAAAGCCACGCTAGGCCTCATAGGCGCTGGTGCTAAAGTGACCTACGGAATTGATTGTCTGTGTACAATGGCTAAGGAACAGAATTCGGCCGCGGTGGCACTTTATTTCGTTAGAGACGCCACATAAGGTGCGTTTACACAGGACAAAACTGCCAAAGATCTACGTTCGTTTTGATTGCACCATCGCACTAGTCACACACGACCTCGATCATAAATGTTCGGTTCCGCAGTGCCTTAAATGAACAAAAGGATATCACAATGGTTAAATGATGATACGAACCAACTTTTGCGGCGTAATTTCTTCTGCCCTTAAAAGGAGCGGTGTAGATAAACACTTTCAAAAGACAGTAGCTTCAAGAAGTATCCGATATTATGAGATTATCTGCTCAGAAAACCTAGGAAAACAAGGCAGTAAGGCGACATCTTTGGCAAAATTGAATAAAGAAGTTTTAAAATAAACTAACCTACATTAACTGACTTTGTCTAAATCCCAAATGGTTTATTATTTCTTCTAAAATACCTTCAAACTCTCGAAACCTGTCAAAATGACCTGAGAAATTACCAGTCGCACTTCCCATACAGAAGAACAAATCAATCTGTAAAGCATAAAAATCAACTAGAAAATCAAACCTAATATGCTCAAAAGATAAAAAAATGGCAGTTACTCTTCGGTATGATCAATACGACAGTCTGCGACAGCGGAAGTAGGGAACACCGTCACAACAGGACAAACGGCAGCTCGGCTAATAGGGCTATGTTCTAATTTTGTCTATAAGAAATTTTGACAGCCAGAGGCACTCAGACAACATACAAAGCGCGGTAGACTATGCTTAACATCTTCAAGGCCCAGTAAAGAGCATCACTGAATTCGCTGAAGCTTTAGGGACGGCTTATGTTACAATAGACCAATCAGGTTTCACCTGAATAAGACCATTAAGAAAGGCGCCAATAAAACTGCACCCAGTGTTTTAAAACAGACCCTTCTTTAGGTACCGCACCACAGCCAGTGAAACGAAGCAAGATCTGGACCGAACGATTTGAAACAATTCAGGCGAAAAGCTGCTCCATAATACTACATTCTGGTGCCTCCGTACTTTGCAAAAGGCTGAGTCCAAATCAGATGACAAATAAGCAAAAAAATGACGAAAAGAGACAATATAAGCGTGAAATTCCTTAAAAAGTAATAGAGCTGCATCTAATTTGCGCTGTGTGATCAAAAACCAGAATTTACTGAAAATAAGCAAGAAATGATTGCCTAAAATACGTTATAATTGGCAATTTTCCTATGCTCTTCCGCGGCATTTTCGTTCGGTTTAAGACGAATATGAAGTTGGAATCGTGACGACAAACTCGAAAAAACAGTATTTTTGAAACAATAAAACACACCCTCCCCCTCCACCTCACTAAAGCAGGCATAGCAAGCATGGCAGTAACTCAGCCATCAGTTTTAACCAATCCAATCCAATTTGGTCGAAAATAGGAACACGATCAAGTCGGATTTATCTTGACCACTATGATCAAAAAGGAGAACCACTCACCTCACCAATAGAGCTTTGAGTAGGGACAGTTGCCGTGGGGGTGAAGAAGAGGCTTCGCCCAGCCAGCAGTTCGCCCGAGGGAAGCAAGGCCCCGATGTCCGAGAAGAGACACGTGACGCAAGTCAACTGGCGGTGGCAGCAAAATAAACTAAGTCGGTTCATAACATTATTCATTGTGTAAAACAATGTACTACTTGTAAAGAAGGGTTTATAGGGTAAGTAATGTGCACCAGCTACCCACATAACGACAAAAGCAAGACCCTATTAAATCATGTCATTTGCAGTGCTGCGACTGCTTTTTTTAGCAATACTGCAGTCAACATCCATAAACTGAAGACGGTTGCAGGGCCCTGGACAAAAGAAATACCAAAGGATTACCTTAAATGCTTCCAAAAAGTTGCTTTCTCATTCAATCCCTCCAAACCTCTTAGTTCGCCTAGTTTAAATCCGTTAACCTGCTCGGAAAACTACTAAATTCCTCAGGAATTCATGATCAAAGTGGATGAGTGCTGCTGAAAAAAACGGACGTGGTCATTTTGGAAGCTCCTCGTTTGGACGTTTCGCTATGATGCTGACACCTTCAATGTATCCGTCAGCGGAGAGCAAGAGGATCGGGAGGTAAATACTCACCTTTAGCGACGAATAATAAGTCTCACGTGGTTAGACAGCCACATAAGTACCATCATTAGCACGTGATGCTGCACCACGCTGATGGATGATGGATGCAAATGACTTTTGTGAATCGGTGTTTAATTTTTAGTCTCCAAATGAAAGCGAAAGTAATTTTTCAGCTGCAAATAAATGTTTCAGTGCTCTAACATTCACCTTCACAAAACAACTTTCATTGCACTCACCACTGGATGCCCAAATGGGAACTAAAAAATTAGAAAAAGTGCATTTTTGTTATCATGATAGGTCTTTTGAAAAATTAGCTCAAGTGTATTTATTTACCCCATGGATTGAAAACTATTAACAGAGACAAAGAACATAAAACAGAAGCACCAAATTATTATGCAGATAAATAATGAAAACAAAGCGACTTTTTAAGCCATTTTTCCTACTTGCTGAATCCACTTCACTGCACTGCCCGGCATTTTTTTGGTATAATACATGGATATGAGCTGACAACCAGCCTATTTGCAAACAGATGCTGCAACGTTGAGTTCAGTTAGGTCCATTTTTCAAATGACTACAATGATTGACGGCAACATTGGTTACCGTTTCCCAATGCGAATGAAAATTGCTGGTGTCAGGTAATGGGCACACGCTTGCTGAGAGTGCACGAAACGCGCGAGAGGAAGACAATCCTAACCCCAAGAAAAAGATAAACTAAGGAAACGAGTTAAGAATACAAACAGTAATTCTTTTTAGAGGTACCGGCCACTAAAATGTATTACCGGTATTCCCGTTTGTGCGAATGTTTTTGGTACTTCTCAATAACTACCGGCGTTTTGTATCTAAAGAGACAATTTTTCAAGCAATCATACAGGCTCCTCAAATTCCGCTGCATAAACCCAAGCCTATCAATACCGTCCTCGGGCGTGCTCATGGCATCCTAGCCCTTCTGTACGACAGCAAATGAGCCTTCCATACCGATGTGATTCAATGAGGACTGCAGAGGGAGTCCTGGATGCCACCAGTCCTAACTTTCGTGACTAGCTGAATAATGCAGTAGGAAAGGGAAAGGTTAGAATTCACCAATTCCTGCTAAATAGCGAGGGCCGCGTAATGTGACAGCACATGATAATAGAGTGGCAGGGATTTCGATAACACCAACTTCAATTCAGTTAGATTAGGTCCACTTTGCAAACGACTGCTTTTCAGTGATATTTTTGTGGTACGGTTGAAGCGTTTTGTCTTTTACTATAAACTTTACACTGGGCGTCTTTATTGCTCAGCATGTTTCCCCATAAAAGAGGCAACAATCAGTTAACGATGGTTGGGAAAAGTGGGGGTTTTTTTGAACGGTATCAAAAATGAAGAGGAGTGGCACACGTGGGCGTAAGTAGTCGTCATTACCCCCCAGCTAGTCCCTAAACAATTGCGTGGACTTGACTACAATGAATATTTGAGGTGCTAAAAGGCAGTCAGTCACTTTATAATTTGAGGTGAAAGCAAAGCAAGTGACACTGGTGCCTGCGCTAGACAACTTAGAAAATAGAAGGGCAGCTTCGTGAACAAGGCAGCTCGATAGGCAAATAAAAGACGACAGACTAGGAATACAACGAGAGGGGCAGAATATCAAAAGGATAGATAACCAAAAACAAAGGGAGGGTGAGCCAAAGACCGTGAGACCAAACAAGGCAAAATCAAAACAGGTAGAAGATATTAATATCGGAATGAAACAGAACGTTTAAAGACAACTTAGACAGGTAACCAAAGATAGATAGCTGAAGTCAGATAGGAAAAAAAACTAACGGGATTTGGAGAAAAATAATCAAGTACAGGAAATGTAGATGATGGTAGGTGGGGTAAAGAGCTTAGAAATCAGGACAGCATTTTCAAATACAGACAGGCCACAAGCTAGAGAGATCGCTATTCGATAAAAAATATAATGGTACAGGCAAGTATAAACAATTAGAAGCTAGGATGGTTCAAGATGAAAGCAGAGAGCAAAGTAAGCAGAACCTTTCATTAGAAGTGGATGTATATCAAAAAGTGGGCAGGAAAATGATCAGTTAGCAAGATACACGGATAAATGCAGGTAGAAACAGGTAAATGGAATGTTTGAAAAGTGACGTTGGAGATATATAAGACAAACTGTTCAAGGGGTAGGCAAAAAAGCATGCAGCTAGAAATATAGGTAGGAAAGCTGTGAGACAGTCAGAAAGACATCTGGACGGTATAACTAGAAATAGGGACAGAAGAGTGAAGTGACGGTATAGGGCAAGAGGATGAAACCTGTTTTGATGGGGCATTTTACTAAGCAGGCCCCCTAATCTACTCCACTTTGGTTTTGATCGCGATGTTGTGACACTGTATTCACATCCTTAACCTTACAATCTTTCCTCACGTTAGTGATGAACCTTCTCCCATAATTCTGCATATTACAACGTCTTCAGAATCAACTGTAAGTACTACAATATGTGAGGGTGAAAACTGGGCTGAGGGGTTGCAAAAAGAGGGTATTGAGGACAAGAGGACGACATCTTGACAGGTAGGTTGGAAAACAAATAGATGTTGAAAATTAATCAGAAATTGAAAGGACTCAGATAGAGACAGGGGTGGGTGAAGTGCACCTTTGAAGATAGCAGAGTTATGCATGAAGATGAAGAGCTAGGGCAATAAACAGTGAGATTATGAAACCAAGTTACCCGCATTTGACCAGACAGCGCCTCTGAAAAGGGTCGTCGGTAGAGAAGCTGAGGTAGAGGTGGGAGGGGAGGAGGACGCAGAGAAGGAGACGAATGGTTGGATTTGGCAGCCTCCGAGGCTCGTCGAACAGAGGCGCTCTGCATTACTACGGGCTCCGGCGCACAGGGCTTCGGAGTGATTGGTAGGGGGAGCCACCAAGACTCGCTGCTGCAGGCTGCCTTGACAGCGTTACTAAAGAATGAGGATGAGCCAGTGGGTTGTTAGAGATGAATAATTCAACCGGACGAATAAGTAACTGTTTTGGGTACAAAGAAGGCTCTATTTGTTAAAAAATATTGAATGGGTTCTGAATAAATAGGGTTTTGTTGGTTGCACTACTGCTGGTGGCAGTTAGATACTTATCGGGGTGTTTAAGGGGTGCTGAGAGTGACTAGACTGACACTAATGACTGGTAAATTACTGATAGATCAAAATACGCGGAATGCTTTGATAAATAACCAAAAGTTTGTGCACCGTAGGCAAATTCATACGATCGTTAGCCCTAGAAGTATGAAAGAGCTGAAAACTACCCTTGATGGCAGTCAGAAAGTAGTTTGATCAAATTGCATAATAGTTAATAAAAGCGATAATGTTAGATTCTGAATGACCAGGAAAGCTTCATGAACTAGAATGCTTGCAATTGCAGTACAGTGATTAAAAAGGCGTTCAATCAAATACCATAATGCTAACGGTTCCCTACAGATTCGGTGGACAAACCGATCTACTGATTTGATTCAAATGCCTCAGGAACAGCTCAACACAACACCACGTCTCCCTTTATCATCTAACCATTCACACAAGAAATTAATAGTTAAATGAAAATGGTTTTATTGGCCAAACCTTCAGCTAGATGAATGTCAGCATGATCAAAAATAGTGGGCATGACTAAATCCTCGGCAGATTCAAGTTAGCGATTCGTCTCAGATAATGAACAAATGTAATACGTGTTTAGTTGAATATACCTGTTAGAAGGCAAGTAGGTAGATCGAAATAGCCTTGTAAAACTTCTAGATGAATGGTTAATTAAATGATTTTGATGGTTGATGAATGCCTCCTCTAAAGACCCAAAACGTTAAATAGACCAAATCGGATATCTCAATGACCAGTCACTATCGACAAACCAGGCACAAGTAGAAACGATTAATCGCCTTCACTGTCGAAACCGGCATCAAACGTGCATCCCGAATAACATCCGCAGCTTGTAAAAAAGACACCATCTCCAAACCTTAACAAAACAACATCATTTTCAGTTGTATGAGATTGATGAATAGGTATAGGAAGTTTTTAATACTATAAAAGCTTTTCAGAATATTGCATTTGATGAAATAATTGTCAGTAGAATCGACCAGCATTTCTTAACACAAGATTGTTACTAAATTCACTATCAGAAAATAATTTGCCGCTAGAAACGAAGATAAATTCCAGCCCTACCTATCTTCGTTTTTATCTCACTTGCATTTTTCAAATGTACATTATGTTTCACTTCTGATTATCCAGTGGCAATGCCAAGAAAATGTGACGTCTATCACTTGGAGCCCGGAGAAGTATGAGGGGAATACAGAGGATGACGAGCACAAAACTTTTCACGAACAAGTTTTCAATGGCGATACATAATTCTCCGTCATGAAGTAACGTATCACTAGAATTCACTTTCTTACCCTTTGGGCGGTAAGTGGTTCTGCCACTATAGGCCGCACCTACTCCACATGCTATACAAAAAATTTTAATGGAAATTATTGCAGCATAGAAGCTAATTAAACCCATTTCGTAAAATAGACAAACACAAACCCGTTTAAACCAGGCCCAATCGCTATCCTGTAGAAACAAACACCATATCGATAGGCTGACGCATTTCTATGCATTTCAACGATACATATAAACAACTACATACAATCCAAAAGTCTACAGAAGACACCAAGCTACTGAGGTGAAAAGTGCACGAACTTTTTAAATAAGCTGATCTATAACTTCGTTGGCTTTTCAGTTACCAACATTTCCGTTTCTATGGTGGTAAGTAGAATGAGGGTCCTTCTATGTGTTGATAGTAAAGCTAGCTATAGACTCGTGTGTCGCATCTTCAGCAAACAAACCGAACGCACTGACTTGAAGATTTTCATGTAAGAAAAGGATATGCCAGGATTTTTAAGGAAATTTTACTCACTTATTTCTGCTTGATGTCAACCCTGCGACTTCAGCATCGAACAAGCGCCCCTCGCCGAAGTCCATCGAAATGCCCGACGTTGAGGTATCAAAGGACACCGTCGGTGCGGATCTTCGACCGTGGCGTTGGAAGAGACGCGAAAAACTAATTAAAGAGAAGACATCTATGCTAAATGGGATATTCTTAATTACCGCAACTGGAAGAGGATGCCTGTCCCACAAAGTCACACTTACTGTGATTAATTTTATGATTATTATCATCTTCACAAACAGGCCTTTGAGTTATTGGATTCATGATGTTTCGAACGCCAGTTCTAAAGTGAAACCTCAACTGGCACAGTAGTTTATGCTTAATTGCAATTAATTGGGAAGCTGCCTTTTGACCGGCCACTTTGTTTTCCCGAACAATGGTGAGCTAGAAACTGAGGCCGTAGAACGAAACTTACGTTACCGGCATAATTATGAATAAGCAACAAGACTTTAAATGAAAACTCCGTTGAGTCAGTTCATCGAACTCTATTGCGGAAATTAAAGAAGCGAACAGTTTCTGATTGCACTAATTTGTGACTGATGTTTAACAAATGTAAATGAAATACGTCCTTTTTACTGGGCAAGTTGCCAATAAGAACACTTGAAACGCGAAAATTAAAGCCAGACGAAAGGGTAAAAACTTTTGCCTTCGCTCCTCATAAACAGAGCCATCAGCTAATAAGAGCTTAGCAAAAGTACACTTTGGCTTGCTACTCTTTCGACCAACATTTTTGGTTAGGGCAATTCACATGACACCAAGAAAGACGCGGTTCATTTTTAAGCGCGACGTTTACCTTCTTTTAATTTATAGAACAAATTTTCGTGCCCAAATAACTAAAAGTTTATTGAACTTGAGTCTTTGTACTTCAAATGAAGACTAAATCGTTTTTTAACTCGCGAAAAAACCATTTGCTTAATGTTTAAAAATACGGCTTTGTAATTTTAATTCAACGACTTCGTTTCTCTAGTCAGACTAAGCACAATACGAGGTGAATACAGAGGTCTGAGTTTACTCAATTGGTTCTCAAAAACAAACGATTTAACCTCAGCATTCGGGCCCAAGCCCAGCATCAAATTGAACTTTTCAAAACCTACGTACCAAAGGTATTATCCTTTTTGGCAAGAAATGACCTTACGGCCTGCGTACAAAAAATTTGACGGTCAATACCTCGCCATCCCGCATCTTTTGATTACCCTTGGTTTTGGTTGCTATGCCACTGTACCACCACTACATCGAAGACGCATTTCGTTTTGCGATTGTATTTCAGATCATAGACGCCTCCTTGTAAATTCATGAATGTATTCCGAAGCGCATTATTTGCATGATATTCATAAAGAAAATAAAGCAGTGCAGACAACTTAAAACACCTGTGGAAGAAGTCCTTACATTAACTACATCAACGCAATTAGTTGATACTTAAAGGTTGTTGAACATGAGCTGTCTACGTGGTTCAATTATGATCTAAGCGGGTACAACAAATGCGCATGAATTAGTAGCCGAATGACATGACTACTAGTTCAAAACAGTTAAAGTATTTAAAGCAGAGCTACGTTAAAGGAGCAAGTTAGTCAACTAGACGGATTCTACTCAATTTAAACAAGTGAATGCCAGGAGTGGAGTCCATAATTTAGAAGCTTGCAGTTCTTTTTGCTACAGTATGAAAGTGATTGAATTTCAGTGAGATTCCACTACGACGCGCACTTGGAAATGTAGTTATAAAGAACCTTTTTATCGGTCAAAAATAGCGATAGCAGGACAAGAGACTAGAACCTGGTCCCTTTCCTGGTAAATAGACATGAAACGCGAAAACGAAGTCTAGTAAACATATGCTTTTCTTTGTGATTTCCTTGGATTTTTTTTGCGGTGACAGTGATTTACAAGCTGATGAGAACATTCGCTTTATCATCAAGAATGAAATTTGCCGTAAAAATATGACAGGAGTACAAACGGCTCAAAACCTGAGCGTGGAGATATGCTACAGTAAATGTACGAGAAATCAAACCAAGTGCATGAAACATTGAGATGAAGGCAATCATTAAGGAAGCACCAAAACTTGCCAAAAATTGGGCAGGCTTAAAATTGCAAGAGTTGGATCATTTAGGGCAAATCTGCCGAACATGAAGGCGGGTAACTGAAACGCTTCAGAGCTTATACTTCTTTTAAAAAGCAACATTAGCATACTCACTGTTAGCATCACGTATACGTAATGCATCAACTTTCTTATTCGAGCCCAAACGTCGCAAATTTGCCCCTACTTAATCTGCAATGACCATGGTTGCCCCAAAGCATCGCAAAGTATTTCAGTTTAAAACGTTTAACCAAAAGCAGGATGCTCTTAATCTACGGAGAATCATCCCGCTTTTTACATTTTGAGCGACGGACAAACTAACCAGTTCGATAGTGCAAGTGTAGATGTCATAGTAAAACAACAATCGAGCTGTGGCTCTGGCTGTGACAGCATTAGGCCAAAATGCAAAATTATACACAAAACATCCAAAGGCGCTCGTTCAGCAACTCAGTACTGACAAAAGTTTCATTATCACTAATTGATCAATCACAGTAAGAAGCTAGCTCGCACAAAAACCAAAAAATTCAACTAACTTGATATTTTGACAAAATATTAGCCCGTCAAAAAGCATTAACAACTAAGCTTACGAAAAGAAAGAGTACCCGAGGCACTTACAAGATCATGAATCGGTTGCTGCCAGCCGTAAGCACCTGCGTTCCGTCACTGCCATCACGGTAGCGCCCTGCGCTGACAATGGAGAGTTTTTCGCGCAGATTGCAGACATCCTCCTGCAGTTGAATGCGCTCCATCAGTACTTTGGCCATTTCTTCGCGAGTGAAACGCGTCCGCTTGGAGAAAGGAGTCTCGTTCTGTGCAGGGTAATTGGAATTTGCCACACTTCAAACTTTGACTTAAGTCATATATAGCCTTCGGGCCAATCGAAACATGAGAAATAGGTTTTAATGAGCAATGAAAGGAGGAAGCACTTAAACAAGAGAGGAGGCAAGCCTGGAGAGAACGAAATAAATTGCGGAAAGATTTGGACGCTAGTGATGAAACAAACGCTACCTTTATGCTAACACCAAACCAGTTAAAGAGAGATTACTGATTGGATGCACAAAAAAGCACCTATAAATGAAAGACAGAAAGAGAACATTAACCGCAATAGGTAATTATGCATGAATTCAGCTTTCGAATTCTGGCTAGGCCTTTCCAATAATAATTACTAGAGAACAGGACCAAAGCTGGTAATATAAAACTAGGGCACAATCAACCCCACTGATTATTTAAAAGAAGGAAGTACACACATACCAACACCAACTGCTTTTGCGCATCCTGGGCTTCAGCAAGTTCCCTTTTCAATCGAGTATTGTCCTCTTCCAGCTGCTTGATGTGTAAAAGCATGCTGGAACGAGCTATTTGCATCTGGCTCAGTGTCTCCTTCAATTCTATTTTCTCGCTATGAAGGTAGAAAAAAGACTTATTAACATCACTCATCCGCATTCCAGTGACCAAACCGAAGCTCACAAGGACACATTTACCTTTACTTTGAATGGCTGGATACGAGAAAAGGCGCTTACCTGTTTAATTCCTCCGTGTTTGTCAGGAGATCGTTGATAACAATTTTGAGGGCGTTACTGCGAAATAGGAGAAGATGCTATAAGGATAGAAAACAAACATGATGACAAATGGAGTCAATTGGAACTCACTTAGTCTTCTCTAGTTCATTGAAATCGTTCACCAATTTGCTCACCTCCTTACTGGCATCTAAGGAAGGGAGAAATGGTGCTAATACCCAAAACTTAAAATTACCACATATATTACAGGAGAAAGATTTAAAAATCGGAATTTAAAACGAAGGCTAGGTAGCCTAAAATACTCACTAAATTCTTTGGTGTTGTTGTCCTTTAGAAGTGACGGTAGAGAAGTGTCTGCAAAATATGTCGGAATTTATAAGCAATAAAAAAATATTTACCTATTTGAAAAAGCACCCACCAGCCTCCTCCGAATTAGAGTTGTCATCATAGTTCTCGTCTGCTGAGAGTCTAAATTAAGAAAAAAATGCAAAGGGGTTAAGCGTTAGCCAAAATTAAACCAATATTTGCGTCGCAAGGGTTCTATAATGGAACACGTATTCAATACAGTTTGTACCTGCAATTAAACTGGACTGTAGGACATTGAAAAGATAGATTGAACAAACGAGTGAATATCAATACAGAAAGGATCGAAGGTGGCCTATTTGCCGTCATTTATTAAAAGACCAATTTTCTTCAGTCTATGACCACTGTAAATTTCTAAATGTTCACTTGTTACTGTTCCGTAATCGCCTTATAGGGTTGACGCGTTCTTAAACTGGATCCTGTTCATGCCTGAAACCAAGCACTCAGCTTAGAATAACGATATTGTGACTAATGAATGCATACTTTGATGTTTTGATAAAGCTTCAGTGGTTTGAAATTTAAAAATGGTTAGGAAACTAGAAGAATCGGAGATACGGGGACTCAAGATGATAAAGTAGCTTTTGATAGCGACACGATTAGGTAAACAACCCAAAGCAAAGATCAGTAACACAGCGTTGCTACTAATCAGGCTACATAAATGAGCTCGACTTAAGATCAGCTCTTAAAAAATCGCTGGAGCACCAAGCACCATGAATTAAACTTTTCACTTTACTAGTAAAACTTCGTTCCTGGATGTTTCTACTCCAAAAAAGGGGTAATTAATTTAATAATCCATCACAACAAAGCATCCCCGCGTCGAACGAACTCACTTTGAAAATGGCGAACCGTCAGCATCCAGAGCAATTTCGGGAATGATATCTTCAGAGTCATGGTGCGTTTGATGTTGAATGCCTTCAAGAAGCACAAAACTAAAGCTAAGAATTTTGGAATCCAGTGAGAGATCGAGCAAATGTTAGGAGCCAATTACCCCAATCATAGGGCGAATCACCCTTGTGAGATATAAACATAAGCGGATTAACGGCGCCGACTGCAGTGGTGGTGGACGAACATGCCTCAGGTTCAGAGGAATGCACCTTGAACTTAGTCGATGAGGAAGTTGGAATATTGTCACCATCTGCCGCGGAGGTACGAAGACGCTCTGTCAATTCGACGTGAGCTCGAAACAGCTCGCCGTAGCGTTGTCGCAGATTTGCGTAGGTCGTCTGCAGCTCCCTATCCCTTTCCTCGAGTCGTGAAACTATAGAGAATTTAAAAATAATAAGAAACTTACTATGATCGCTTGCATTCTTTAGTTTCATTTCAAGGAGCTTTTTGGTCGACGCAGACGAGGACTTCAGCTCTTCGATCACTTTATGTTTGTCCTGAAGTGCATCCTCAAGATCAAAGACGCGCTGGGGCGCAAAATATTAGCCGAACTTTTGCCTACCTCTCCCAGGATTTTCGATTCAGTTCTTTCAGTTTCATATTTTGTAATAAGGAGGGCGTGGTCATGCTTAAGTCTATCCAATTCGCCAATAATTCTATCCCTTTGCTTATAAACGTCATGTAGGGTGTCCATGGCCCTTGCCACAAGTGATCCAAGTGTAAGAAATGAGTCTTTACCAAACTCTTCAACAATCTTTTCGAACTCCGCACAGACATCAAGAGACAAGTTATGTAGGTTGACATCATTCTCATTGCTAAAGTGACTGCTAATCAAGTCTGCCTCTAAGAATTCCTGGCTCTCTGACATTTTCACCGCAATGAAGCAAAATGGTGTACTAACGTTCCAGCTTAACAATATAAGATGGGCAGTAAGGCATAAATCAGAACGAATGCAAGGGCAATCATGAATGGTGAAACCAAGAAATGCGGGCGGCAATTGGTAATTTATAACAATAGTTAAATTTTCTAGTAATGTTATCGTAAAAATTTTGAAAGAAGAATAATGTACAAGTAGTAGTAATATAAAATCATCTTTGATCTCGGAAGTTTTAGAACTTGTTAACTTTGCAACTCTATTACTCTAAATTCTGCCACTTAATAGTACTACAATAAAAACCTGCGTTGTTTTAGGTTAAAGTTTTTTTGCAAAGGCTAAATTTTGCTCTGATTGGCAGCCGACACAAACGTTTGAGAAATTTCTGCTTCTATTTTTGTGTACTGGGGTTCGATAATACTCGATAGGGCTGCGTGCCAAATTTCGTCTTCACTATCGCCTTTATTAATTTTACGCGTGCATATGTACTTGTACAGAATCAGTTGTACCTGGGCTTCCAAAGACAAAAAATACTGTAAAAAGCATGCACTAACAATGCACAGAAAGGTTGGGAGTTAACTAATTAACCAAAGACCCCGTTGCACAGTAGATTTGTAGTCTAAGCGCTTAAAATGATTAAATATTTTAGCTAAAATGCCCTCTTGAGTGTCGTTTTTGGCACTTTTTCCTTGTCACCTACCCGTGTCGGCCATTGAATATTACCCAAGGATTCGAAAATCCAGTCGCCAACCGGTAACGTGGGCCATTGAATTTTGCTGCGCTTGCAAAGATTTTTGATTCTGCCGTTGCCAGTATATCTTACCAATTACAATGTAATTGTAGTCTTGTTCTAATTGTAGGCTGTATTTAAATGGGGAAAATGCACTTTCTTCATGGTACTCTATACCAGACAGTGCTCCATCACGAGAGCAATTCGCATATAAATCTTTGGCCGAAGGTAATTTAGACTGAAGAGCAAAGCTTTTAACACGCAACAAGATCTTAAGTGTATCTCATGCATTCCTGACTTTAGCTTTGCTCTCATATTAACAAACCTTAGACCTTTGTTTGCCTTGTTTCCATTTAGATAGCACAGACTTGAAGGAGACATTGCATTTTTTACCTAATTAACCCTTTTGTGCAGGAGCTATGGATATCTTCATGATAGAGTTCTGGCTTCCCATCGGTTTTCAGTGGCATTCTTGTGGGGCATGAAAATGGAGTAGTTGCCAAATACAGATGAGAGTTTTTATTCTTTTGCTCAAAGTAGCCAAATAGCCGTCTGTTTACAGCGGATGCCTTACTTTTGTAACTTATAAATATGGCATAGGATAGCTGTATATTTGGACTAGCTTTACTTCCCACTACAACCATTGCTGTGTCAAGAGTCCTCCCTGGAGTTTCACCAAGTCAGGGTTCTGTAAGAAAAGTGTACTATCATTTGCAGAAGAATTAAAGGACTGCCAGTATGATGCATAGGCCAGGCTAGGCGCGGACTCACAGGCTCCATGGTTAATCACAGTAGCCAATCACTTCATACTAATAGTGTGCAGAAGCCTCGAGACACTACTGCCATGGCCCAAAGGCAATAGCCCAAGACCGATATGCACATCTGAGAAATAAAGTAAAATCTGCTAGATGCCTGATGCATTTCACTAAAATGTAAACTCGCAGGTGACAGTGAAACATCACTGAAGTGTGATGTAATACTTATGGTGTTCTAATATTCCATTTAGAGAGGAGGCGGGGATACGAATCGAACCTCATGACAGAAGAGGCGACGTCTTGCAAGCCTGAGAGCGGTTACGTTTCCACATCCCCTTGAACTCTGTACTAGTTTTCCCATTTTACTATCCCCAATAAATATGTCAAAATCAAATTAACCTGGATGTTCCAAGAGTACGAGGAACATGGAAGAGGGGACCTACGAACCTCGTACCATAGTGCTGTCTGCAAAATTAAAGTGAAGTGCTTGATTTGTTGTTGAGCGATCTTCAGTACTTTGAGGCTCACACAGATGCCGTTATCGAATTCCTCCTAAAAATTGATAGACTTGTTTAAAGGATAAATAGTTACTTTTAAGTGCAAAAGCATTTGCGTATGATAACTTACAGGGTTTGCCACTCTGCAACGCCTTCAGTTATTGATTAAAGGGACAATAAGGTACACTAGTACGAGTTAGATTAATCATTAACGAGCAGAAGGGCTGAGCTACTATGAGAAAGACCGAATGGGGATGCCATGCAGTAAGAGTATAAATTATGGTATTTACATTTCAAAAACTAACCTCTTGGTCAAACCAATTGCTAGGCCACAAGTGCATTCCTCACGATAGTAGACGCTGGGGGAAACAGGGTCGTTCAGGGGAAAAAGGAATTCAAAGAAGATTTGTGGATCTACTACTCTACTATTCTCTTGCACGTGGTTCATATTTTTGTGCTTTTTACTTATCTGTTATGGTTCTGCTAAGCTAAGAGAGAGGCAAAATAGCAGCACAATTTACGCACCAATTTTAGTGTCGTAGCGAGCACCGTAATGAAAACTATGCTTTACACATGGCAAGAGCAGCTTGACTTGTATTATAACTTACAAAAATATCAGATTTTAGAATTTGTTAAATAATATTTTGCATGAACATCCTAGTTAAAAATTCTGCAGAATTATGCATTCATGGCAAATTCTCCCTAAGAGCTCGTAATCAGCCATGAAAATAGGAATAGCTACCACTGCGAATTGCGCTCGTCTGCAACACTCATTGATGTAGTGCGTGGAGCTTTTTTCTGTGATTATAGTAAGCCACATCTATGAGGAGGTCTTCGGTACAGGCGTGACTGAAAATGCGGCATGGTTAAAATTGCGATTACACTAGTATAAAACCATTTCAAATAACCATTTTTGACAAGTCTTATCAAATTTCAATGAAATGAGTGCCATTTTTATAAGCAAGTTGAGGCTCGAGTGGCTTACTTTCATTGCCTATTTCGAAATTATAATCGAGTAGAAGCTCCTCGCTCACTCCGATTAGCCGTTCCCTAAAAATAAGACCGTTTTGGTAAGACTGATTTGCATTCTTCGTAAATATTTTAAGCATTCAATAATAATGCACTTATATTTTTTAAAATTAAGCGAGGAACTACCATCAGCTTTAAGCCACCCAGTAGGAGGAGGCCTTTTTGGCTTCGTGTTCCTGGATTAGCATAACTTACTATGGGTTCCGGACAGTCATCATTGAGTTACCGAACAGCGTTTGTTGAGCTAATAAATAAGACGCAGGTACACTTTACCCGTTAAAACTAGCTATTAGCCTATTAATGCCTATAACGATGAGTTCTGGGACCAGTTTTGGTGCGGAGGTCCTACCCGTATCAGTGATATGTTTGCTTCGGTTCCAGGTAGTGAGATTAGAACTCTAAGGGAGGAGTCCCCGGGGAATCTAGCTACACTTTGTTACAAAGCTGTTGAGCGCCTAGCTCAGCTCGCTGAAACCTCTTTCCTGACTACACAGGACCAACAGATCGGTATGGCTCCCATTTGATAATCGCTGTTGCTTGTAGCTATCAACTGTGTTAGGCTTCTCACTCGCATTATTCCATACATTTTTGAAGTTCCAGAATGGCGTCCGTTCTTTTGGTCAGTCTTGCCCGCACAACCGGACCCCAATCCCGATACCGTATATTTCCTTTTGTTGGCAAAAGTTAATCATTTTGTTTTTAGGCTGATAGTGTCCCCTTAGCACAAACCCTGGTTTCCTCACTCTGCGTAAGTTGATCCAAAGCTTCAAAACTGCAACTTTAGGATCTCCTTTTTTGCCCGGACTTCACTGTTCACTCTCTTACCAAATCCGGTCCGGTACGTTAAATAGTTGAAATAATCGTCGCCATAGGAAAATGCTGAAGATATACACACCATAGATAGTTGTGAGTATATTTGGGAGGCAGGTGTCGGTTTTGCCCAGTCACCTCCACAAAACGCTCAACACGATGCCAACCGCACAGAAATAATTCGTCTCCTCCTTGTCTGTTTCTCCGAGACCATGTACCTTACTCAAGCTGAGGCGCGCAGTGAAATTAACAAGTGGATCGCTTTTTTCTCCGGCCCCGAAAATCGACACGTTCTTCCCCTCTTCACCTCCCTTCTCAACGTCGTCTGTGCCTACAATCCCGCCTCCTCTTCCCTTCCCTATAATCATCTCATGTTCACGGACTCCCGAGAGCCGCTTGTGGAGGCAGCTCTACAGATGCTCTGTGTTATCTTGGAAGCCGACACCAGTAATCTTGATGGTGGAAAGACTCTGTCCGATTCCACCACCTCTAACGGCAAAGGAAGCAATCTCTTCCTCAACTACATGTCTCGAATTCATCGAGACGAGGTATGCTTATGTGCGTCTACCTAGTTTTCACATTTCCTTTAGGATTTCTCCTTTGTCCTCGATGGAATAACGCGGCTGTTGAACAACCCTCTGACCCAGACATACCTCCCAGGCTCAGCAAAGAAGGTGCAGATGCATCAGGAGCTGCTCATTCTCTTCTGGCGCATCTGTGACATCAACAAGAAGTTCATGTACTACGTACTCAAATCAAGTCGTGTGCTGGACGTCCTTGTGCCCATTCTTTACTATCTTAACGAGGCCAGAAAAGATAAATGCAAGTAGTCATTGTCATCAACATTTAGCGGGAAGCTATCCTTGCAAATTTATTGAGTCCCCTAGTTCTAATATCTATTATGCTTTCTGTCTTTATCATCCAGTAATTGCACATTTTAGGTTCCGCAAGGAGGGTAGAGGATTTCAGTTTATTCATCTCCAATTAACATCGAGCTTTGGGTGTTCATAAGATCCGTTTTTAAAGATGTTCCGGTAACTTCTCTTCCAATTATACGCTTGAATTTGCAAGGTTCATTTTGCTACGGTGTAAGAGGTCCGTTTAATCTAAATCATGATTTTCAAATCCGCAAAAAAGACGGCCGAATGTTAGGTCGTGTAAACTGCACATTTTGCCGGCCTAGGTGTCCACTGCTACATTTTTACACATACCATCGTTTAGCTAATGTCTGCTAATCAACTTTGATATAAATTATTATTCAGCTTGATTTAATCATCTTAGAGCAGACCGCCTCTCTTGGAACTCAACGTGAGTTGTTTCCAACACTTTAAATAGTTATGGGAGTTTGTGTTTTTATCGTTACCACCAAGAAATTTTAAACCCATGCAGTTTTCAATTGTGTTGGGCATCAAGTGCCCATGCAGAATCAGCCGTTTAACTCTCTGGAGGCCTGTAAGAATGACTCCCGTGGCTGTGGGTAGGTATCTACCAATGTCAGAATTCTTGTTGATAGACGTATAGCAGTTTTTGAACCAGTTACTCCCCAATCATTCAAACACCTTACCGGTGAGGAGTGGGAGTGGTGTTGCTGCTCCGTATCTTGATTGAATTCACCTATAGGTATCTACTTATTCCTTATTCTGTAGGTACGTATAGCCATTTTTCGAGTTGACAAGAATCTTTGTTCTTCACCACGCTTCGTTAAATGTGCACATACACGCACTACTCCTATAGCCCGCCATCTTGATTGACGGTATGTGGACTGAGCCGGTTGTTAGTACCCGCAATGGACCTTACTCGACACCTATTGCTGCGTACAGTGCCGCCATGGTACCATTCTTTTTCATGTCAGCGAAATCAGAAGTCAGTTTGATTCGAACGTTCCTAGTACATTTTCACTCCTAGAGCGGAGCGGGTAATTACTTCAGAATTATTAATTGCCATAAATTACTTATCGTATTTTTCTTGTCTTGTTTCATCAGGCTTTGATAATTAGGCTCAGCGTTCTACGATTTTTCCGCTTTTCCCTTCACTGTCAATTATTGAAACGCCATGTGCGATTACTCATACTATGGTGATTTTATGCTGGCAGGTTTTATTAGAGAAAGAGACAATCACGTAGGCGTTTACTAACGTTTGTCCTATTGATGTCTTTCACTCCCAATGCCCGTATTGGTCATCCATCTTTAGGATGTTCTTCGCTCAACATGACTTATTTTATAGGTAATAAGATACCTACACATAAATACTCTGCATCATTTCGATTCTCACGTGTGATTATCTAACATTTGTCCACCAGCATCTAATGAAGGTCAGAAATGACAACCATACGCAAACATTGATTGTTGTTGAAAACCGTTCCCTCTGGTCATTGTTTCGTTTATTTTCTCTCCTAGGTCATAAATTCCGTCCAAAACTTCCGTCGGTAACATATTCTTCTCATATGCATTCAATTCTTGGGTCGTAATGCCTACTGCTTATCAGATTAGTCGTACAATCTGAAGACCGCGTGTGAATGCATAACTTTTGATAGTCCTTTTATTAATTCTATTGACTAGCCGTACCTGAGGAATTCATTTGTGAAATTTGCTTTTCAATTTTTAAGATTCTTATGCATTACTGGTTTTGGTCTTTAAAGTCGTTCCGTAATGCAGTTTTATCTCAGTGTTCTTCCTTTAATCCTGCCTTGTGACAACTTATGCCGATTAGGTCCTCGGCAGAATTAAGGCCGCTTGCACATACAGCTTCCGTTTTTAATATTTGGTAATTCCGATTATACTAGTCTAGAGTAAGAGTGCTCAATTTTAACCTCAGTATTTGCGACTTCTTTTCCTTTTTAATTACGAAACCAGTCCCTAATATCGCGAGCCGTCGTTTGTCCAAAACGTTTTTTTCTTCATCTGCTAGTGTTTAAACCCTCTTAATTGTCATTTGCCTTGTTGCTGATTATTCAATAATTGAATAATTATTACTACGACAACTTAGTTCATTTTTACAGTAATGTTTGCATTCATTCACTTTCTTCCGTTTCCGCAGCTCAACTTGGTTTGATGCACATTGGTGTGTTCATCATCCTCCTACTGAGTGGGGAACGCAACTTCGGGGTCCGCCTGAACAAGCCTTATTCCAATCGAACTTCATTTGACATCACAGTCTTTACTGGAAATCATGCTGATCTCCTCATCATCGTAAGCTTATTATAATTTTATTCCCGAGGCGAGATAAGGATTCTCTTCCGTGCTATTCCCCTTCTTCAACCCAGAGATGCAGGATTTTTAATCCCTGTCAGCTTTGACATTTGTCTCTCAGTCGTAAAGTGAATTACCTCCAGCAGAGTCCTTGGACTTTGGAAATGAGCATGCTTTTTGACCTGAGTTACTGCTAGAAGTATCGTATTACTTGGGTCCCTAAGCTATTTATTTGAGCATGAATGCGTGTACCTTCATCTCTTTGCCTACTACCCTTTTTTTCGGTGGATTGAATGCACCAGAATTCCCCAGGTGGTAAAATGAATTAAATGAGACCTTCTGTTTGGTTTCTGGTGTGGGATTTTGACGAAATCTATTTATTCATCACAATCCGACGAATTTCTTTAGAAAAATTAATAACCTTCCACTCTACCCACATTCTATCCATTGGCAGTAAGAGTTTCATTAAAATGCGTACACATAAAACTATGACTTTCCTCCCTTTTATCAGTCTAGTTTGTCGTTCTTTTCCCAGGTTTTCCACAAGATTATCACCACCGGTCACCAGTGCCTGCAGCCCCTCTTCGATTGCCTTATCACGATTATCGACAATGGTGGGTTGTTTCTACTTTATGTGCATTGTGGTGCTCTGTGTCCTCTCCAAGGACAAGGAGTAGCTTGTTGCTGGAGCGCAGAGGGACCGGGAGTCCATCAAGTTGGTATTGGGACTCACAGTTAAATGTATGCTTACACAATGCTTTCCTCGATCACGCGTCTATATCGGTCGTCACCATGTAGTGGGTTTTCTAGGGGCCATTTGTGAGCCCAGGACAGAGGGCACACGTTGATCTGAGAGGCGATAAAGCATTTAAATCCACTGTCAATGATAAATCTCTTCGTTTTTGGCAGTTCCCATTCATCTGCTATTCCGTCCTCTTTGTAAGCTAGCTTTTGAGGACCACTGCCTTTCAGTGTAATAGAATAGTTTAGTAATGGCATGCAGACGTAGTAGTAAGCTGTGAACATAAGTGTGTTCTGTGACTGGTGGTTAAACTCAGCCAGCTAATTATTTAGACAAATTTCGTCTTACTATCGTATGTTGCCGGCATCCTTCCTCTTCCCCACCCCAGGCAAGAAACGGAAGACATTCACACGAATACAAGGCCTTGCTATCAGGAGACCCAAAATTCATTCTTGTGGTTCGTTTACTAGCTGCTTTACTCTGGGTGCCAATAAGTTTGTGTGTGAGCGCTTATTTGGGACTATAAATGTGATGAAAAAGTGCCAAGAGTGGTGTAAGTTGATTAGCCGACTTGATGAATAGGTCTTGCATAAACTTTGCCAAATGCACTTTCCATTGATTTCGAATCTGAGCTGATAGCCCGAAACCAACTGTGCGTGGCGGGGGAGAACGTGGCCGGTAGTGAAAGCGGCCAATGAGAAACATGAGTCAATGATTTTCGAGTGTCCATTTGAGATAGCAGTTTAACATTGAAAACCAGTAGAATGGAGGATTGCATGCTGAAAAATTAGTTCTAAGGTTTGCATGAGGGCTTAGCTCTGGTAAAGCAGCCAATCGCAGATAGAGCTCTCAGCGACTGCCTCTACACTGACATTTCTTCTGCCGTTATTGTAGTGTCACCCTACGTGAAGAGCTTATCAATGGTCTCGGCCTCCAAATTGATGCATCTAATGGAAGCATTCAGCCAACCTTGGTTCCTCTTCTCATCTCCCAACAACTATCAACTGGTGCTTTTCCTTCTGGAAATCTTCAACAACGTGATCCAGTATCAATTTGATGGTGAGTTTTACCATATTTTCATGGTTAAACCGGTGGGCTGAAGCTGCCGTTTCTGCAGTCAAATATTGTGGGTGTTATAGCGCCCGCTTCATTTCTTGTGCCTTTGTAAGGTCTTCCAATGTAGAAATATCTCGTTGACATACAGGTGGAGTTGGAGGCAATTATCCTTTACAGTTAATATCGCAATTAAGGCACACCATCTCTTTTGGACGTTGTCGTCGGCACTTCCACCAGCTACCCTTCTGGTGCAGCTACCGAGATGTGAGTGTATTACAATCATGCGGGAAACAGAGGAGATCACAAGATAATTTTGAATGGGAATGGCATTGTGAGATTTGATTATTGTGTGTGCTTTTAAAGGCTGAACGATGCTCTACAGCCTCCCTATTTCGTACTTGGAAAGTTTCGGAAATGGTTTCTATGGGCGGTGGATGTCGTGAGGCGAAGCGTTGATCATGCGGAGCATATGCATATTGACTGTACCTCTGTACCTCGTTTACAGGCAACTCTTGTCTAGTCTACTCCATCATCCGCAAACGTCAGGTCTTCTACCAGCTGGCTAACTTACCCACTACCGACGAGGAGATCCGCGAAGTCCTCGCCAAACACAGCGGACTGCATCGACGTTTTGAAGCGCCACCAGACACCGATGAAGAGGACGAAGTGGAAGATCGAACGGAGGAAGACGGTGAAGGGGAAGGTGAGGGCAACGAAGACGTTTTCAAGAAAGAAGCAAAGGAGGAAGGCTTAGATTTCGTGTCTACGGACGTGGATCAATTCTCTCAAGCTGCATCGTTGATCAACGACAAGATGGACGAGGTTAAAAATGAGAAGGGGAACGGGGTAGAAAGCGAGACGAAAAACGGTGGTGCTGTTGTAGTATGTCTCAACTTTATTGAAAGTTTTTTGTAACAGTGTAGGAAGTAGTCATAAGTCAGTGCAGCTTCTTGTGCCTCCTGCTGACTGATGTTGGATATGCTGCAGGCGCAAGGCGACTCAGAGGAAATCGCGAGGCAGATGTCAGCTTTGGATGGACTGCAGACAAGTCTGACGGACATACCAAGCCTTACTAGTATGACTGACAGTCAGCCGGTGAACGCCGCGCACTCTAGTGACTACCACCTCCATTCTTACGAGGGGGAGGCGCCTTCCACGTGCAGTCACATACCGGCGGCTGCTTCTGACTCTACCACTGGAAGCAGCACTGGAGAAGCTGTCGAAAGTCGTCAATTGGAGTGGAAAAGTGGGGATGAAGCGAGCAAAGAGGAGGTGGCGAAGGGGACGACGAAGACGATGCTAGAAAGGGAAAGGACAGGGGGAAGCGATGGAAATTCGCGTCGTCGGCTGACCCCTCTCACTGTTCCTTGGCGCCCCACGGCGCGTTGGGTTGGCAGCTGGCACGAGAAGCTGCCACTACAGACAATCATGCGACTCTTGCAGGTTCTCGTACCTCAAGTGGAGAAGATATGCATTGAAAAGTGAGTTTGTTCTCAAGCTGTTAATACAAATGGAATTAGATGTGGGAACCCCTAATGCTTAAATTGATCATAAGCGAGGTGTCATGACCATAAACACGCATTTGCACTGTGTCAAGTACTACTGTTAGATGTCTGTTAGGCACTGCTAGATATCTCGGTTAAATATTTACTTGCTCCAAGTAAAGAGTAAGGTGTAAATTTGTCGTAACCAAAACTCGCTTGAAATCATTTAATGCAATGTCCCAAAATCGGTAGGCTGGGTCACAACACGTAAATACACACCCCGAGAATTTATTAAATGAATGAGGCAACTTTAACTTTTCACTTGCCTGCTGTTTCTATAGGTCCCTGAAGGATGAGCCAGAAATCCTCAAATTTCTGCAGAATGGCACCCTGGTTGGTCTGCTGCCAGTGCCGCACCCGATTTTGATTAGAAAGTACCAGTCCAACATGGGAACCACTGTCTGGTTTCGCACTTACCTATGGGGAGTGGTCTACCTCAGGTCTGTCGCTTCGTTAGTCCACTAATATGTCCCCCCACCTTTACCCATCTATCCGTGTGAATGGCTTTGTCTACTGTTCTGTCTCTGTCTGTTTTTTTGCCCTTTCACAATCCCAGTCATCTTCTCCATCGCTATCTTTTTGCAGAAATTCGGATCCACCCATCTGGTTTGACACCAACGTTCGTCTGTTCGAGGTGCAGCGAACCTAGCTGCTTTTTTTTTCATCTCCCTTCGCCTCCGCCTCCGTCTCTTCCTGTCTACAGTTCGTGCGCGTACGTCACATTACCCTCTGAATCGCATCGCATCGCATTGCGTCAACGTAATTCCAATTATCTCAAGATTTCCAAAAATGCTTCGTATATCTTTCTCCTGTCCTCCCCCTTCTCATATAGTGGTTATTTACTTGTTTATTCACCAAACATTGTGACCAGTTTGCCCTCTTCGTTGCTGCGTGAAAGTGACTGTGCCTCGTGTGCTCCTCATATCACCTCTGTAATTCTTCTTTCTGTGATACATTTACTCCTCCGGACTTTCCCTTCATTTGGATTGGCTGAGGCACAAATGTGCTAGCTGGTGTACATGAAACAAGAGTGTCTATTTCAATTGTGCTTAATAACTTTCAGTTGGAGTAATAATGCATATGAGAAGTGGAGAAGCAAGATGTGAGGCGAGGAGAAGAGGGTTATCACCTCTGGCTCCTGATTGAAAGCTACCCTTGCAGTAGGTAAAGAAGCTTGATGGCTGGTTTGTAACTAGTCTTGTGGTTGTCTTTTGATAAGTGACTTGCCTAGCGTGTGCAGTCGTCTCATTTATCTCTGATATTTTGGTGAAAGGAAAGAAGATGCGTAAACGACTAGTGCGAATTCCACTCTATTGGGAATGGGTTTTGAAAGCAATACATGCTGATGCGAAGCAATGATCTCTGTAATATTCGCGGATAAGACGGTTGAAGCAGAGACGCTGGGGAGCAATAATGGGATTGTGCAGTGGTGCGTGTGTGTGTGCTATGACGCAGGTCCACGGCGGGTCTGTATTCAATTGGAGGGAGAGGATTAATCGCGACTTATGTAGTTCGAGGTACATCCAAACACACATGACAGGGATATGGGCAATGGGTTAACTTGCGCGGTGTTGCTGCGTCCCAGCACATCTCACCAACACCCAAAATAGTGTCGCATATTCCAAGCTTGCAGTGGGCCAGAGAGGAACTCACACCATCAATAGTATGAAGGGCTGTTGTAGTGGAAAGTTAATTTGCGGTAAATGGAACTTCAATGTTAACGCGCACGGCTACAGGACCTCGATCCTCCGCCCTTTTTGAATAACTGCCTACCGTACCGCATCTGATTGGAATGGCTTAAGATGGAAAAACCATTCAGATGTACAATAAGTTGTGGAGAACGTGGGCTTCGCTACCACAATCTAGCTTAGGAGACACAAGTTTGTCCACGAAATGCACCTGCGAATCGGTCAATTCAGGTTACCATTAATTGAAAGCACCCTCAGTCGATTTACTCCACTTACACACCATGCAATTTACTTTATGTTACACCACATTACTTCCTGTTCATTTATCTTGCGCAACCTTAGGATCATTTCATTGAATTTCAATGAATGCCACTTCAGGGCAGGATATGAAGGTGAAGGTGTCACTACTTCTACGCATCTCGTGCATATCCATGAATTATAAAACCGTCCAGTTGGACACTAGTGCGACTCTCGACATGAAACCCTAGGCGAAATTTCATCTTATGCGCAAAGTGTCACTTGATTTGTTTGAGTATACGGACTTAAGAGAGTGATACTAATTCAACCGATCTTCAAAGGACTGGAAGCCTAGCACAGGAGAAAGGGCTATAATTGCACCAACGCATGCTCGGCTATTCGCATTTCTCATTCACTGCATCGCATTCTGTGTGCACATTCTACACGCAGACG
>NW_020170483.1:82661-84092 GCF_000524195.1 Echinococcus granulosus
AATTAAGGCGTGTTGTATCAGTTGGTGTTGTGCACTTGGTGGTTCGTGTGCCAGGTTGCATTGGAGAGTGAAGAAGACATGACATGACATGGCTTTGTGGGGTTGGCTTGGGGTGGGGTGGGATTGAATTGGGGAGATTGGAATGGAACAGAAAGGGAAGGAAGGGGATAAGTCGGGGTGGGACGGCAGAGTGGGCTACTTGATAATAATTGCTTCTCTCTCAAGCATACGTTCCTTCCAGTAGTGGTCGGTCTAGTAGGGCAGCATGCGTGCCTTTTAGGATTTTCAAAATGCAAATTTATGGTTTGATCCCCTCAAATCCTTTTCGGTGGACTGCAATTTCTCGGAAATGTACAAAGACGCCAAGTTGTCAATTGCTTTCCCACCTCGCATGAGGAAGAGTTACTGAAAGTGGAGAACAAAAATGCAAAATCCGAATCAATATTTCAAAAGCACACCAAGCAAACGCTGGAAAATGAAGTTCTTAACTGCCCTCCAACGTTCTGCAATGATTGCACAATCACAAGTACGTGATGAAGACGTAGAAATCGGCAGTATACCTTCACTTCTCCGATCTCATCCGCTTGAACTTGCCAAATTGGGAAAAGAACTAAGGCGGATCGAGAAAAGGGCTGCATTGCAACGTCGCAAGCGTCAGAATTCGGTGACTAGATTTGCGCAAATTGTGCCTGGTCTGAGGCACCGCGGATGCAGCAGACTCAAGTGTGGTTTGTACGGCCTCATCTCCCTCAAATCACCCCAATCGAAACACAAAGACTACATTGAAACTGCTTTGCAAACTATTGACACTTTCATTCAGTGGTCCCGTAGTCATGAACGCATTCTTGCCTCTTTCAGCAGCAGCAACGGCAGCAGCAGCAGCGGTGATGCGACGGAGTTGAAGCACTTTTGCTATGCCCGGCCGCGTGTCACCTTCCAGAACGCGGATCAAATTCCACGGCGACGACGGCAACGACCACAATTGGAATTTGACGACGAACCTGCGGAGGAAGAATGGCGAGTCCAGACAAACTTCAACATGAATAACTCAGCAATGGGATGTGAGCAGGAGATTAAACGCCTGCGATATGACTTTAGACGACTCGTGCATGACTTGAAGGGATCTCACATTGCTGCGGCGATTAACTTATCAATTCCACTTCCACCACGACAATCCTGGTGTAGAATGGAAGATGAGGGCCTAGAAGAGCAAACTGATGGTGATGCGGAAGATATTGAGCACAACGCAAATGCTTTGTTGGTGGTTGGGGATGAAAACCAGAGTCAAATCAACTTTGCGAAGGTGAAGTCATCGCAGGAGGTGCACAAGCCCTCATCCAACCCTGTCAAGAATAAAACACAGTTGTCAGAATTTTATTCTTGCAATTTTACCATATTCGCCGCTTACATCGCCCTAAGAGTAAGTTGCTG
>NW_020170483.1:84192-85745 GCF_000524195.1 Echinococcus granulosus
GTCCAGGCTCACCATCAGCATGATGAGGGGCTGCAAGTATCACCAAATTAAAAAGGTGAGAATTTATCCTGCATTCTATGAAAAGCTTTGTATTGTAAGAGTCACACTCAAAGAGGTGGTGGATCAGGTGAACCGTCTGAACGAAGCCTGGTTGACGTGGGCGGAGCTCTTCATCATCAGACTAGTCGAGTTGCTGAAGTAATGAGGAATAACTTAGATATGGATTGCTGAGCCACTTTAGTATTATGAAGCAGTTATAAGGTACTTTGAAGGACAAATGCGATTATGCTTGGAGGTGCCAGTTTGAAGCAGTTAATACCAAGGCAACTAACCACGGCTACTCATGCTTCAAACTGGTCCCAGTTGCTCGAACATCTCCCATGAAACGGATTCAATTTCGCAATGAAAATCACGCACCAGGTGTACTATTGTAAAATCAAGTTTGAACACACTGGAAAATGTATTTATTGTTGCCACCCAAACTTTCTGTTATTGCGGAATTTGTGTCCAAAGAACAGTATAATGAAAATGCATAACTAAATCTCCCTTAAATTCACTCATATTTTTCCCAAAATGATAATCAGGAAAGTGAAAACACAGATTTTAAATGAGTAGCCAGATCATGCATGAGGACGATCGCTTGGGGGGAGCGAAATCAGTCATGTGTGTTGAAATTGTGAAGACTCTAGAGCCGCAAATTAAGAGTTATCCATAGAAATGAGCACGTTGGTCTTGATGTGAAAGTTCAGACTGCGAAAGTAGCACATCTGCTAAGCACAATTGTACAGCAGGATTTATGTACCCTCATTGGAAGACTAGGCTGGGAGTGACCCTGGCGTACGTGTTGCGCAACCAGATCCGCGATTTCCTCATCGAGGAGCATGAGTGCGACGCAACAGGTTGTCAAGACGAGGAGGTGACTGCTTTGCCGACGGGCACTGATACTACAGACACGGCGGCGTTCCGAGTGGTCACCCACGTGGCAGTGGTGGAGGTGATGCAACAGAGCATCATCATGGCTAGTCAGGGCCTTCACGAGCATTGCACGGACACATACTACAGCTTCACATTCCGCTACACAGATGCCATCACTGTGGCCACGGTCTTTCTCATACGGCAATTTGTCCAATTCCCCAACGTTGTCACCACATCCAATCCTCTCGTTCGAGACGTCTATGAACGGTTAGTTGCTTGTCAGTACCTTGCAAAATTCCGAAGCGATTGCAAGGTTTCTTCTGCCTAGGGGCAATTGAAGTCAGTAACACTTTGAAATATGCCATATTTTGCAGAATAAATTGGGTAAATGAAGTGTGAATGATGAGAGTGCATTCGAAGATATTTCAGCGAATCGTTAGGGTTCAATGCAGAAACAATATTGCAGGAAGTGAATAATTTCATTTTGCCTTTCAGATGGTTGAACTGAATTGCCGACAATGGAACATTTGCCCTTTGTTCGTGACATTTATTCCATCTGGGTATGTAGGAGGAGTGCTGTAGTGTGCTGCTCCAGAAAAGTTGTACAATTTACTAAATGCATGTTTTACTCTCTCCGA
>NW_020170483.1:85845-88367 GCF_000524195.1 Echinococcus granulosus
GGAAAGGAGGGAGGACATAGACACAAGTGACAGGGGTCACACTGCAGTGGGAAAAGGATATGAAAGCAAAGGGTGATGCCGATGTTGATACCACCGCACATTCTATACATTTAGTGTGCAGGTAGGATTAAGGCTACTTGCATTTTTCTGTGGTCAGCTCGCATGGGGTATCTGTAATAGGTAGACCACAAATTAGTCTATGTTTATGGCTGAGAGTTGATGTCTGACACAAAGCAGTTTTTTCGAAGCAGTTTAGCCTCAAAATTTTAATACTATGATTTATCTAGCTTTTTAACAAGTCCAGTACCTCCAAAAAGGCAAAGCACTGAGTAAGCTGTTTGCAATAAAAATTTTTAACATGTGTTTGTTACTGCTTGTTATGGTATTGTTTTAAGTGACAAGAACTACTTATTGCTGTTAATAAAGACTTTATATTTCTATGTATTATTTGTCTTCTAATTGCAGGTCATTCCTTTATTTGTGTTGCATATCCAACAGACTCTTTATGTTAGTGACCGGGATCTCTTTGCTTTTTTTACAAAGGCAGTGAATTTTTATAAAATATGGACAGATTTTCGACATGTTTACTGCAACCATTATTTAGGTCGCCCCAGGAGCGGCTTGTGTAAATAACTCCTCGTACTCCTTTTTTACCGCAATGGTGGAATTAACAAGTCCCGACCAACCAGTTCAAAAGAACATAAACAATGCCGTATTTGTCATTCCGGCAATACTTTTTGTTGCTATTGCAATCTTTTGCGCCCGAAAGATTTACTACATACTAAATGAACCCCGCTCTTCCAAGGTGAAGAAGCACAAAGCTGCCAAAAAGAATTGAGCCGAATCACCGGAATCACTTCCCTGCTTTTGATATTATCTCAAGTTTTGTGCATCTAGTGTATTGCTTGGCTTTTTTGTCCCATTTGCTGGAAATGACACCTGGGTGTAGTATTCTTTGCCCCTATTAACTGCTTTCACGTTGTGCGATCGATTATTGTTGATTAGAGCAGAAGTTTTGCTTTTGTATTTGTTCTTTTTTACCTAATTGGACAAATTTTGCATTAAAATTTGAAGACTAAGTGTTACCACGTTGAATTACATTATTTTGTAGTTGGATATGCTTTATTTAGGTCAAAATTATGTCTTACGATTAAAATGGAACTATATACGGGACGCTTACGCTTTCTAATATGTGCGTCCGCCAACTATGCTGTATGGTCTCTTCGCGACGTCTATGAGGTGATGGCTTTATGAGCCCAATGAATCCACACTACGTTGAATGTTGTTCTGTATTTTTTGTTGGCATGGTCGGTGAGGTTTTGGGGTCTGCATCAGTTATTGTGCAGGCGATAAGCCCTTCTTGCCCTAATTACTAAGGGCATCTCTCGGCCCAATTTTCTTGTAAACAAGAGTGAATTACGTGAATAAATAAAATGCGGATCGCGGGTTGTCTTGTTTGCACGCCCGGACTTCTTAAGCATACCAGTGCATTATTATGATTGGGGTTTGGTAGAGACCTTGTTCAAGCCTACGAAGAGTGCTGGGTGAATCTCCGAAAGCTTAAAATTGGCATTATTGCAAAATTACCTGAGATTTATTATTGAGTTACTTGAGATAGCATTCGTAAGTGGTCTAGTGGTTATGTTTCTGCATTTGATTTGTCAGAGTGCAGAGTGCCCCAAATAATTTTATGGTTAGACAAGGACATTAAGTAAAATTGCTACTGCAGTCACACCTAGCGGTTCAAAGGTTGCTGGCTGGTAGAATCCTGTACTAGTGGTCGTGACAACGGTCATATGTGTTGGAGCCAAGTACGTGGTAGAAAGAAGCTGATGCGGTGAAGTCAAATCAGAGCAGGAATACTTCCACCTTCGTTAGCAGTTGTCCGACTCATTGAAAACTGTACTAAGAAGGACTCATTTAGGTATGGGACCAAATCCACATCACGCCAGGTACTTTCTGTGCGTCAATTGCACTTGACAAAAAGTAGCACCACTCTCAGAAGCATTTCAGCCAATCAGGAACAACTCGAATGAGATGGCATACTGGAATAAACCCCCTAAAATTATATCAAGCTCTAGGAAAAGCTTAGGAGAACCATCCGTGGTACATTCTTGTCATAAGAGTAAGTGAGATTCGTCGACAATGGAGCAGTTTGGTTCAAGCAAAAAACCCTGACATTTACGAAGGGCACCGGTTCCGACACCTTCTGACCACTGTAGAGAAGACCCAAGGAGTTCCACCCTATTTTGGCACTGCGAAAGGGAAGACTCGTTCGGAATGAAAATGTGCATGCTATCTCACTGCAGCACTCAAGCCATCACTGAATGCGTAGAACATACCAATTTATAATTTGCTTCACTATAACCGTTCTGAAGATTCAGAAGATGGGGTGGTGTAAGCAATAGGCGCATACCTATACGCAGATGTCATGAATTCGGAAACTTGAATACTGAAATAACAATTAGATTACACGCACTAGGGGTAGACATGCTGAGTCCAGATTTTGATGACATAAAAAT
>NW_020170483.1:88467-100013 GCF_000524195.1 Echinococcus granulosus
TCCCTTCTGCTAATTTGCTCCTCCGTAGGGTAGGAGTCAGTAGGACGTCCTACGGCCCGAACGTTTGCAGGGATGACTGCCGTGCTGTGGTTTGGGTACAAAATAGAACTGACCGGTATCGCCATCGTCACAAAAACGCTACTTTTACCTAATGGCTGCAAAAATTAAGAGCCCAGACTTGAACATCGTAAAAGCAAAACAAGAATCAGTCACAAATATTATTTACTGATTGCACTTATTGTGATCACAACAGGCTGTCGGGGACTTCTTGGACGGTCGCAGAGAGGGCACACGGACATTGAGGCGATTGTCAACATGGTTAGGTGTCCAGGGTCCCAAACTGTCGTAGGCGTAGTAGTCCGTGGGATAGGGCCTTGCATCACTCCACTTACCGTCCGCCATACCCAACGCCACGGCGGCTTCGTAGGGCGTCAACAGAGGTTTCTCGAATTCCATTCCCCAGTCTATACTTAGTCGTGGACACGCCACCTAGAGAGTGAGTGCATTCTCACCTAACACGTTCACTGCTAGGGTCTATGTTAATGGAATATCTTTTTATTGTTTTAACAAACACAAATTATCACTACTTTTTGGGCCATTTCAAATGCTGCTCAATATACTAAAAGAATATCCCGTACAATTCGCGTTCATCGACTGAGCACCTCTATAGTTGGAGCTGTGAGCTACCTGCATTGATTCTTTTCACAATAAAACTCGGTAGAATATTTTAGAAAGAAGTGGGTCAGTAATAAGAGATCAGAATAGAGCTTCCACAAGCTTAGTATCTCAGGCTATCGGATACCTGATCCATGGTGACTTCACCTAAGGGCAAAATCACCACCAACAAGAACCATTTTACTCACCAATTAAAAATAACAACTTTGATATAACCGTACTTGTATCCAAGCGTCCACCTTATCGCCAAAGAGCTTTAGCTTATCTGGAAATATTTCGGAGAGCAGAACAACAAAAAAGTTTCGCCCAAGCTCTTCAATTCGTCTTTGGAGCAAATGAACCACTGGTGGAGAGCCTTGACGTCCAAGTGTACCTAAGATGATGCCAAAGCGCTGAGCCGACTGAGCAGTTTCAATCGAACGTCTGCGGTTGGTCCGCATCAACGCGTGGTCGTAGGACTCATGTGTCAGGACTTTGTTGTAAGGATCGTACAAGTAAGCAGGCAGGGTAGGATTCGCTAACATTGCTGACTCAAGATGGAATCGGCCGTCACCGATGAAGACCATGAAATCTACTCCTGATACCTTTGCAAAAGATAAGGAAGTGCTGAAGGCATTTGAACTACCGCATATTTCCCATAAAACAGAAAACAGTGATTTAGAGTGTCAGATTTGTTAATGAACAAACTAAAAGAAGAAACTAGAGAAACTTCTACCTTCGGTGACGTACACCCAAGCAATTCTCCCGGTGAAAGAGGAAGGCGCTGGGGAATGATAATTTTGAATCCACCTTCCTGAAGGGACTTTTTGATAGCGGGCAAGCTTGAGACAAACTGGATTGTTGAGAAAAGTGCGAAAGATGCATTGCTGGGGAAGATAGTTTTAATACTATCAATGAAGTGAGCCATATCGAATGCAATGTCAACAAAAACATACCTACAAGGTAATTTGTGCAAAATAGAGTTATTGAAAACTTACAAGACAGACAAGCTTTGAATAGGAATGAGACAGCTATGTCCATAATGTACAAGGAGATCAGCACCTAGAGCTTTGGCGGTGAAATCATCTATACAACACGCGCCGTAGGTTACATCCCCAAGGATGATTATGTCGACTTCGGACGAAGCATCATCGGCTTTCTCCTGCTCCGGGTCTTCATCGTTGAATTTGTAGGATGCGCTCCCAAATCTTTGAAAAATTTCACTCAGAGTGGTTGCGAAACGCAGTAGGCCTTCGGGCATTTGTAGTGCCACACATCTAGCCTTCAGACAGCGAATTCGCCAGATAGTTTTGTGAATCTCAAAATTGTAGTTTCTAGGCAAGTAATTCTGAATGATTTCAGTGAGGATTTGATCATTGAGAAGTTTGTCTGGAATTCTGAAAGGATTAAATCGCTTCGGGGGCATGACCAAAACATTAGGAGCGAACAGGGGGATCGACCTTGAAAGTTAGTGAGGTAAATCAAAGATTTTTTTCATGTTCAAATCAAGATTTTGTCAAGTATTAAAAAAACATAACGGTGGTGTCATACACAGATATTGCAAATTTGTCGCTGTGGTTGGGTTACACACTTTTTGTTACAAAATACCAAACATGGGTTGTCCTAAGATAAATAATGCCCTTTTTTGCAATAATCCACAAATCTAACATTTTTTCAGCTAATATTTGCCTTGTGTGTAAGAGGTTTATTCATTGTTACAGCAAGATGATCCTGAAGTATCACATTAGACCTATTTTTTCAAATGCTTGAAAAAACGTATTTTAAAAAGCTATACTGGCGTGATTCAGCTTCAACACAATACGCACATATTAATCTACTTGTCTTGTTTTTGGTATGTAACACGATTTGATTTACCTGTCTCTGATCAGTATTTGAGCCAAAATACACATACTCGTTTCTAAAAACTCACCGTTTAATTAATTTCTGCATTTGTGGATCTTAGCTCGCCAACTCCTTCAATAAAAACGTCTTTAAAATTTAGCTGCATGATTGCATTCTAATTCCAATGCTTAGAAATGGTATCTTATGTCCTTTTGAAATTGTAGAACAATTCAGCAGTCTTAAAACCTATTCGTTAGACTACTGTAGCGTCCTGAGACTTCCCTGAAGACAAAAGAAGACGTAATACTGGGGCAGAATATATATATTCAGCACAAAGAAGGTGTCTGAGCTACCGGCATAGCCCAAATGCCAGTCCACCTGGCGTGGTACAGAGGTTACATCAAAAGTGGCTCTTCGGCAACACTGGGCGACAAACAACCATCGCATTGCACCATTTATTTATTAAAAAGAAAAGAACTGGAACATTTGCAATACCTTTATCTGTGACAATGTGCTTATTGTCACGATTGCCTTTTAGGGCCTTAAGAGTTCATAATAAAATGACAAAGTATATCACTGCACACGGAAGAGATGAGGCTGCTGGCACAGTCCGCATCTCATGCCGCCAAGCAGAGGTACAATCTTCTGTTGCACAAATGTGGAGTTATACAAACTACAAAAGCATTACATGGCCCTTGCCTTCTTTTGCACCTCATTAATGACGCTCACCATAGCCACTCTCGCGTCGGCCATCAAAGGGTAGTCGATGCTTCGAAAAGAAAACGTCTACGAACCAGTCGCTCCAGTAATTGGATTTCCATGCAGCTGAAAAAATATCTGATCCTGACGTCAATTATGCATCTTGGCCATTCCACTGGATCCAAAGTTTGATTCTGTTTAGGTGCTCTATTGGGGAAGGTAGAATGGCCTATCTCGTACTGCTGGAAACTGGGTGTTGGTCTACAAAGAGGCCATCTCATGCCACCATTGCTAGTTGCAAGAACACTAGCCTAAAAGTAAAGCCATTTAGTAGGGGGAAAGGCTTAAAATAGTTTAATTGGGTAACATTTGGCGTCTATTCTACCTTCCCACATTGTTCTTACTTCAATACTGCCCAGCCACAAAACTATTAGGGTTCTCTTTAGCTGTCAGAGAGGTGGATTACGTATCGCGTGTTTGTTTAAATGACATCTTCATACAAAAACCGTAGACAGCTCCAAAACGAACTTTTCCAGACGGTTCATGGTTAGTGTTGCTTAACTTTTTAATAGCATTCCCACAGAACACAGGACTAAGGTAGTCGGCAACTTTGAACGTCGTTTTCAACCTTCCTATTAGGACGTTACATGGACTCTTCCACCAGATTCTCTTCGTGTGTCACATTAGGGTCTAACATTCCGCAATAAAAATCACAGTGTTTGTCTTTTCCAATCAGGTTCGCTTGCCGAAGGTGCTAATCTAGCTCCCCGAGTCTTTTCTGAAGTCACAGTAGCATGACAGAAAACGTATCACTGACGTACAGAAAGGCTGATAGGCATGCCCGGAGTTTGCCTTCTCCACGGAGATTGATGGCGCCTTCTCAGTCACGAGGTCGGTTCACTCTGTCTACTTGCTACCCCAAAGTTAATTCAAACAAACGCGTATCACAGAATTTTGTAGGATGGTGGATCCTATGAAGATTTAGTTAGTGAATTACTCATTTTCTAATTAATTTATTTGATTAAAAAATACCCAAGTAATTTCCATGAAGCAACGGAAAGTATTTTTTATGGAAAAGTATATCGGCATGTTTATCAATCCATTAATCATCGTCAGCTCTTCCTCCAGCTCCAAACAGTAGTATATTTTGGGGGCGCTAAAAAGATTTACTATATTGGAGTCGTTGTAATGCAGAGGTGAGGCGCTTTTTTCATGACAGGCAAATTTTTTGATAACCAAATATGTGCAAATAGAGGGGGACACCCACCCACTCACTGTCCAAGCATAAACAACATGATCACAGCATAACACACGAGGTGGTCGTATAACGCGCAGACTCTATACGGGTGGTTAATTGCCGCCGCCATAGGAGCATTAAAAGATAAACCGGTCGTAAAGCTAATCTTTCCCTGACTCACTGTGCTCACAGCACACCCACACTCAGTCAAAGTTGGTGTGGAATTACTTATCCTTATAGCCCCTCAATGAATCGCAAATTGTCTCGGCAATGAAGTTTTGTTAGGTACAAGAACACATCATCTCCTTCTATGCAAGGTCATTTTCTCAAGCACCGGAGTTTTGACTATTCTAAGACCCATAACTAGATTTGAGGGATTGTACGCTATTTTCCTTTCTCCTTGAAAGAATATTAGGGGTAGGTACCAAATTTTAAGCAATGCGTGATGATATTTCAAATCCATGATCGTTCTGGTTGGTTCAGTGCGTGAATGTCCCCCTAGACTTTGCAGAAGAACCTCAGATCTACAGGATATGAGACGCTGATTTTAAAGTTTGAATAAACCTTCCTAAGCCTTTTATCTAATTAAAAGAGGAAAAAAATAAGAAGGAATTATCATGGGAAGATAATTTTAGTCGCTACAGCCGGTTTTGCCATGGGGGCTATAATGGTGTATCCAGAACAAAGTATTTGTTATGATGCAAAGACAAAAGCCACTTAAAAAGGGAACACCCGATTTATTACTATTATTATTATTATTATTCGTGTTTCAAAGAAATTATTATTTAAGTGGACAAAAACTAAACTACCTACTTATTTTTAGAGTTGGCTTTCAGTAGTGTGGTACTACTCATTAATTAAATCATGCTCTACGTTTTGCTATTCTTAAAGAAGATGAGGTATATATTGGCATACAAAAGTAAATAGATTTAAAAAGTTATATCTGAGAGGTTTGTTTAAACGGAGCAAAGAAGATGAAGTCCGCGTGAGCTATTTCTGGTAAATGGGGGGAAATCATAATGTATGCCTTAGTAGTATGGGGGTATGGGTTTCCCAAATGTAAGGTGAGTTTTATCCCCCCACTTATAGGTATCATTGGCAGAGTGCCCCGTTGTTTCTTACGAATCTATTATTTCTTTTATGTAAAGGTCACGTCTACTTCCTTCGCTTAAACAAAAATTTGTATTATTTCGAGGGTTAGCATTTCTTGAAAGAATTGAGAAGCCAAAAGATTCTGTCGTTGACCTTACCTGCAGGTGAAATTGAGAAGAGCATGCACATTAGCAGACTGAGAAAAACTGGCTTCATCTTAAGGATGCTAAAACTTGAAGAAACATTGCACGTCAAGGAAATCCACTCGAAAACTTGTTCTGAAGTCTTTCTTCTAGTTTATTTGACGGATCTTTTTAGGCTGGGAAATCTTACTTTCCAGGAAGGATAATTAAAGGAAAATTGGCGTTTTCTGCCTCAAAATGATTCCATTTCGTAGAAAATAGTCGTTTTCCCTAAAAGCGCTTGACGTTGTTCAGATTGGCTGAGATTACTCATAGGAAATTTGATTGAAATAAATAGCTTTTTCTGGGTAGAGTGAGAACGTGATATGAGAAATATGAATTATGAAGCGATGAAGGTCCTCATGCTTGTTTGTTTGTTTACGGACCGCTGAGCAACTTTGAGTGACCCAGAGAGCAGTGGCAACATATTTCATCGCTTCACCATCCCCACTTAAGTATGGTGACCGGGTAGTTTGCCTAAAGTGAACTTAATTACTTCACTCTTTGCCCCTCTCTCTGTGTGTGTGCCTTCCTGTCTACGTCTGGCCTCTTCTTCACATTCCTTCGAAGTCACGTTCACACACCTCATCGCGGGATTAAATGGAATGCATTATTTACATTTCAGATATCAAAGAAAATAAAGAACATTCCTCATCATGCTTATCCAGCTTAAAGTAGGACGCGTGGCTTTCACTAAGATTGCTCAAAATGCCAACTTACCCGTCGCATCCTCAGAATGACGCGTCAACATCTCCTAAGTTTCATCGAGCCTTTTTCCCCCATAAAGTTGTAGATTCCAATCGGTAATTGAGAGTCCTTATACATTTTTGGATATGGAAAAACACTACACATTGTTTGGTATCAAGTTCACAAAGGATTTGGTAGACTTATAGAGACATCTTTAGCCGGCCACCAGAATAACTTCTCAGCGCGGATGACAAGCATCTTGGATTTCAGTGGCACGCATCTGTTGTTTTCCGTCGGTAAATTGCACTGCGAATACATGTTTTTAAGAAGTTCGGTAAGGTACTCACCACTTACTGACGTTTTATAAGCAAAAGGAGCAACTGAGGAGGCCTTCTCAAAAATAACCTTTAATACGGTTTGCAATTCTCTCCTTTCTGGAAAAGACACAAACAATCTTAGTGTGACCTCACTTTTGTTTTCCAATTGTGTATTCCGTTTCGCATTTGATGGAGTGATGGCCTAACCTTAATGCCAGGAAGGAGTAGTGACTACTCAAACGAAAAGTGTCGTAGGACTAAGAGGGACAAAAAAGTACCAAAATACAGGTGTTTAAATATCGTTTTCACTTAGGTGGGACTTGTTAGTTTGGCCTTCACCGAATTTTTTTGTCTCCTGTCGAAGTGTGCATTATGGAAGTCTTCCATAACTCACATTAAATCGTACTTAAAGCTGTTCTTGACACGTTTGCAGTTAGCCAGTTATGTCATTACGGTATGTTAATTTCAATTTAATTCAAGGGAGAAGGCATTTCCACAATGTGATGCGTCCATCCCTTGGTGATTTTTATTAAACAAATCACATTTTATTAGTACATACTGCATCACCTTATGGAAAGCTTCTGCGACTTCTTTGCAGCTCCAATTCCGATCAGATTCATCTGCTGTTGAGGAACGCAGTAGAGTGTCATGCAGCTGGACTAACGCATATCTACCTATCCATGCTTTCTATTCTATTTATCGTCAAGATCTGCATGGAATTTACACTGACACAGTCGCAGGGTGTGTCGAAAACCGCCAGACCTCCTCGGTAGTCAGAGTGGTCTTATCTGAAGCTATAAATACTAAAGATTATTTAATTTCATCGCCAGCTCCATTATTTTTACAACTCTAATCTAATGGGGCGCGTGATACATTTGCCGTATTGTCCGACTCTCATCTCTGGTGAATAATTCAAGCACCACCAATAACTGTGCATCAAAACATGTTTTGTGGCAACACACATACCCACACACAGATATACCATTCTTGCCTGAGCGTAGGCAGTTTTTTCTTTTATGTCGTCCGTCTAAAGTACACAACTTGGTACACTTGTTTACCATCGTTTTATGAGTTCATGAACAGGTGCTGGACAACACTTAGATATTTCTACCAAAAAATAAACCACAACTAGTTCCTGCTATTCTTATTCAACAGTATAAACAATCATTGGATTGTTGTCTTATATAAATAAGCACCTTTTTAAGTATTTTTCGAGAAGCCTCTTAACCGTCGGCAGGCAGAGACGTCGATACACTAAATTCGCATTTCAACCAGTGGTGAGAATTGTAGAGCACAAAAAGCAATCTTTGATTTTTGCTACGATTGTCTCACTTTTCGAGTCAGACTTGCCAGCACAATATGCAATCAAAATCCCAACATCTTTATGTTTTTTATTCATAAGAAACGTCATTTAAGTTATGCAAGTTGGCATTAGGAAAGAATCCGCGATCAATGTATTTTGATAAAATTGAAGCAAATTTGACCACGAAACAGACTAAACTGCAAAACATTAGGGAAAGTAAAATATTTTATTTTTCGTCTAATTCCTCACAAAATATCGCTCTCCTTTCGCTAGTCTTAAAATGTCGTTAAGACAAATATTTTTAACTCCTACATCTAAATTTTCTATATCGATCAAGAAAAAAGACATACTCAAGTCAATATGCTTGTTTATGTTTAGCACAACCAAAAACTTTTGCATTTGTTTTAACTGTTCGTTAACCTAACCACCAAGATTGACTATCTGTTTCGCTGTATGATTTTTTTACGTGGTGGCTTGAGTTTTCCCATAATTATTATGAATGTGAACAAATGAAGTGACGTTAATAATGAAAAGTTGAAAGTCGGTATTTTTAAGAAGTGTTTAAGAAACCTGAAAAGCACAAATTTAATGAGGGAGTTTTCACAGGACAGTGGTAGCTGTGCTTTTGCGCTGTTAATAAAATATTGGGGTCGATTTCACTTAAAATATGAGTGAGAATTTGATGGAAGCACTTGTGGTGTTCTGATTCTTCTCTGAAATCGTGGTTAAGTATACCGGTATGGAAAAGTGCTTTGCCATTGGTGTGCAGCGGGCGTGGGACGCTAGCGGCACGACTGGAAGGCGATGCCACAAGATGGAAATATAAAGATCTCGCGGTCGGGTGTTCTATTTAATAAATGTCAAATTACAACATAACTTTCTTCTTCTGATCATGGTTTCCGCCATCCTCCGTTGCTGTTGCACCGCTTTAACCCTACTTGAGTATCCTTGTTTGAGATGTAACTCTCCACGGAACCGTATCTAAGGTGATGTGATGTCATTGCACCTTAGGGAGAATAGTACCCATTACTGGTTGTTCGTTCTGCAAGCTGTGTTGCTTTGAGTGAGGTTTCATCAGGGAAATATTGTCAAAGGCTGGATAGTGTTCCACGACTAGCGTATTCTGCATTGCAGTCTCAGTTTACCTCTACCCAACGTCATCTTGTAGCTAGTCGGGTCCTAAAAATGCATGTAGTTGTTCCTGTGCATTAACCGATTAGCACGGTGCTTTCAATCCATTTCCTGTCACAGCATAGAATGTCCGTCAAATCAAACCGGATGAATGTGATTTGAGTTTGTCCGTTTTATGAACTGCGGTAGCATGGCAACTAGATCGCAGAAGTATTTCATAATACCGATTGCATACAATTTAAAGAAGACGTGGTATGCGGTAATAGAACGTGGGTTTCAGACTTAAAAATGCGTCTTGCTTGTTGCATCCCACTTTCGAAGGCCTTCTCTTGTTCTAATGGCGAATTGAGTGCCGCTACCGAAGGTTTGACTTTAAGGTGGGCAATTCGGCTTCAATTTCCATTGTATTCTGGCATTCCTCCAAGGGTTGGCATGTTAGCCTGTTCAGTTTGATTGCAGAGCCTTGGACACGGACCAGGCAATCGGACAAGTGGTAAATTCGTTAATTTCTTACTTTCCTTGTCCTTATTTTCCATAAAAACAAGTCATCGAAGGGACACATGGATCTTCGGTCGGAGTCTACTGAACGTTATGCTGCAATTTTTACTGCAGAATACTATAACGGTTTATTTTGTCATAAACCGCCCCAATTCATGGTGCATTACAGAAGTAGCCAAATACTATATTTCAGGCGGCAGGATGTAGGCTCCCTCGCCGCCTTCAATCAAATTTACCAACATCTTGGCACAAGTTAGATGCGTATGGCCACATCTAGCAGTACACAAATATGCGCCGGAGGCACCATTCATTGTGCCTCTTTTGGATCACTTTCAGCTACATTCTACTTATCCACAAAAACGCCAAGTCTAGCAGTTGCGTCAATTTCCATGGCATGGCACTCAAATTGTTCAAATAGATCCTACTCGTCGAGGGCGGAGGTCAGGCGGGAAGGGGGGCAGTGCAGTGATCACTCAATTTTACGGCAAGAAAGGTGTCGGTTGTCATGTCGGATTGAACTGTGTTCAGCCTCTCAATGCGTATGTAAGGTTTAGAGACAATGCTTAAATTAGAGTTGAATTTGGCATCATTTTAAGAGTTCATTTATATGTATGTGTATGTCGCAAGTGTATGTGCAAGGCGCATGACTTTTTTTCGCTAATTTGTACGCATCCAAAATGACCGCCTGCACGCGCTTAAACAGCGAGCCAGTCCTGATTGGCTGAAGGCCAGTGTCATGATGATATATATCCACGAAGGGCTGATCTTTCGCAGACGAGTGATAAACAACCTTTCATACACAGGGAGGGTAAAAAGATTAAGAATTAGACAAACGTCAACGCCAACAAGTACAGCAATGTCTTCCCCAAGTCATTACATTCCCGTTTTTCTACTATTAAACATATTTTTTCTCATTTCTGGCGGTTGTGCGGTATCACCTTTTCATGACTGGGAGGAGGAAGGCGACGCTCCATCAGAGGACAGTCTAAGCATGATGAAACGAGCGAATACTGAATACGCAACAACAGAAGTAGATCGTCCGCGTATTCTTTGTGGCCAGTCGCTGATTCACACCCTAAAGGAGCAGTGTGGACAACGCGGAACATTCTCACCCTACCATAAACGCGCAGTTCGTGAGCTCATCAGAGTGGCTAGAGGACTTCCCGGTAAGTTTCCTTTGCCTCCTCCTTCTCATTATCCCAAATTTTTTAGACATATCAGATTTTGTTGATAGTCAAATCCACTTGCACAAACGATACGACGATATCTGTGAAGTGTACTTGCGATACGAACCCGATAGTCCACTTTCTCAATGCTGTTGCTTGGGCTGTACAAGAGCCTACTTGGAAAACTTTTGCGCTGAGGCATAAAAAGCAAAGCAGGCAAGTGGAGACATTCCGAATCTCCAATTCTTCTGCTCCCTCCCTACCTCACCCCACTTTTGTCAGATCTTCCATCCGCGTCGTCGGAAGATCTGGGTCCTACATACCGCGTGTAAGTTCTCTTCTTCCACTCACTCACTCACTCAGTCCGTCGCAAGGCATTCTTTCACCTTAATGACCTGCCCGTCTCGATCCCCCTCGGACTTTGTTTTCGTTCCCCACCCCCACACTTTTTCATGCAAAAAGGCTCCTGTTTATAAAGAAGTCAGTGGATCTTGAGTCGTTCCACCCTTGGGAATATTCCATTTGGGCTACTAGTGTAATGTTAATAGTGGGTTTGGTATTCCCCTGATCTTTGACTCCTCATGTATCCTTAAAAATGACAACAGCCATGCACTGACGCACCTAACCCAAAGGAGCACAGCTACTTCTTTGACGAAAGGGGCAAAAGGAAAACGGAACAACAGGCCTTAAAAGGGTCGAAAAGGTGATAAAGAAGATGGCAGGAAAACATGGGATTAT
>NW_020170483.1:100113-139440 GCF_000524195.1 Echinococcus granulosus
ATTGCCGAGAACCGATAACTGCGTTTTACCCAGAAGTAAAGCGCTTGTAAAAAGTGTGCAAAATATTTTAGTTTTAATTTCCACAGGGTTGAGCTACAAAGATTTTAAAGCTTTTTTACTCTTGGAATAGAATAGTCAACTTTTTTGTACAGATAACCCATCCGCTTTACTGCTAGATTGTAAAGCATCGGTTAATCGAAACTTGAAACTCTAAAAGAAGTCGCTTTGAGCTTGTCAAAAGTAATATTGTAGATTAATTGTTTTTATCTACAAAGAAAAACAATACGTGCCCCTATGAGGACTGTGCCGACTGTGTTATGGTGAACGTTGCGACAGACTGCGAGAGAATCTGGACAAATGCACTTATTAAATTTAAAAAAAAAAAACAATATCATATTTAGCTAATCTCTTGAAGTGGGGGTTAATTTTTTGTTCAATATAAAAAACTGCAAAGTTTCCTACTTTTCACGAAAGTTAAAAAACATCAGAAAATCCCAGATCACTCCTGGCTATAAACGCTAAAAGTAATTAAAGGGTTTATTTGAGAAAAAAAAACAGTTTCATTGGGACCATAAAGTACGAGTAAGTTTTTCTTGACCCCGTTATTTTTATCATTGTACAAATAGAGCAAATACAGGAACCCAGCATAGTTGGCTATTGTTTGAGTACTCTGAATCCCAGGGAATTGGTTCAAAATTTTCGAAGTTAAAAAATTGAAGAATGAGCTGCTTATTTTTGTGACCTAATACTCAAATATTTGACTGCTTTTATTAGGGAGGACATATGAATTAGCCTCGTTTGATCGCAAGAAGTGATTTATGAATTCACAGGGCTGGTCTTTAAACAGATTTCCTTAAATCTTCCCACTAAAGTACAAAATTTTTCCTAGTATATTGCTCTCCGAGTGATTATACTGTTAACAGACGCTTTAAAGTAAAATCAGGAGGAGGTTATTCTCAAGAACAGATCAAAATTCCCGCTACCGGCGTCAGATTAGGTGATGACTTCTGGCTTAAATTTAAAACTCTTTATTAAATTGTTTTTATAAAACATCTCTCAGATGCCTTTGGCTTTAATGAGCGCATGACGGTGACTTCCCGCAGGCGATTCTACCGTTCAACCCCAAATCACTCTGATTCCTCAAACTTCCCACAAAAAAAAAACGTCTTCAAAAATGCGCATTTTGAGTGAGTAACCATATGAAACTGGAAATGCTGATAAATTTATGTTACTAATTAGAATGTGTCCTACTTTTCGCAAAAAAAATTGCTAAATTTAAGTCGTGGACACGAACAGAACTATTTTGCAATCATTCCCATTATTTTCCCAGAAGTTTTTATTCAAGAACGCTTGCCATGGCCACTCATTAAGATGGACTGCAAGTTTATGTGGAGTTACGGTGGCCTGCAGTTGTAAAGGTGCTTCGTGTACACTGAATCAAAAATTCGGAGTCAAACAAGGGATGCATGATAAACTGTCATTTTGATTTATTAATTTCCTGGCTATAGCAGCGCATCTAACCACCAAAGGTGGGTCCCTTCCCCTCATGTGCATTAACCAGCTTTTTTGCTCCCAATTTCATCAAAAAAAATGTTTACTATGCCTTAAATAATTCCCTTTTTCCGATTGAAGTATGGTGCTTAGTGAGAGAAGACCAACTACCGGTTTGGCCAGTCAAAGTGTGACACTCATAGCTCATTGTTTATATTTCCATTTAAGGCAATGAATTCAAATAATCACGGGGATGTTAATTTTAATAAATGCAAAGGATCTCCTCATCCCTTTCTGGCTGAAGAGTGGCGCCTTGTAAAAGCCCTTTGATTGACCACCTCTGCCTCGGATGCAGGCATGTGACTGTCTAGACGCCCGAGTAGTTGTCAATGGGTGTTCCTGGTTGAGCGAAGGGCCTTGAAAGTGGTCCATTAGTGTATCACCTTTATCAGCAGGCATTGGTAATATGAGAAACGTTAGGGAGGCACAAAATGTGGAGAGGACCGTTTTTAGTTGCCGAAGCCTCTTCCGTCAACGTCAAATGGTTTAGCTGAGCTGGAGTTGGCGTCTCCTCTCTGATCCAAACGATTAATGAGTAAGTTTTTTTCCACCTCACATAAAATAATTTTTAATTTTTCCATCAAAATCTCTTGTTCTTACCTTCAAAAAAATTCTATTAAAACAAATGATACCGGCGTCACATATATGTGACGCGCAACCATTCTCATGCTCCGCTAAGTGTTTGGAGCTAATCATGCGTTACAAACCTAATACTTGAGTTTAAAACAATAAAAATGTGTGTGAGATGTTGTATGCCTGATAGTAGTTCCATTTGTCTAAGTTTTGACCAGGTACCGAGTTCATGGGCTACTTTAAAACAATGGTGTGGATGACTTTCCACCAAAACCTCTATAAATATCAACTAATAAACCTTCTTACTTTCCCTACAAAAATTTGCAGTGCCTGTAAGCTCATCAAACTGCCTGCTTGAAAGAAGGGATTTACATGGAGGCCTACTCGACCTATAAGCCCGGAATAGGCCACAAAACAACCCTCCTGGGTTGTTTTGTTCGAGCTCTCTAGATTAAATATCCTATGGATTATGGTAGAGATGCGAAAATTGGTAAACACTCCTTAGGTCTAAATTTGAAAGAAATTGAAAACAATTTGTCTTGTTAACCACTTGGGTCTTTCCAACTACCTCAATTAGATAGTTTGCGTCACCCATGAATTCATTTCTTCTGTCGCTAAAAATCTCTTCAAACGCTATTTTGGGTGCTGTCAGTCATTCCTGTTTGACGGGTTGTAAAACCCTAAGGCTTCGATTACTACCCACTCGTTGCAATAGTCTTGTATCTGTGGAAAGCATTACCCAGCTGCCACTACTACTAACAACTTCCAACCACCCAATGAGGAAATATGTTTTCTTCAAGTAGCCTATCTTAGCATATTTCTGTGTGTATTTTAAGAATTGACAGTTATGGGGCAAGATGTGAAAACGAGCGGTCAACATAGTGACAAACATGTTTTGTGGCTGAGTAAATAGCGCCTTTATGGCCTACATACCCTCGTTCGTCCGCTGTAATGCTCGATTCGGCGAGTGTTTACGCAGTCAATACCGGATATTGTGAGAACCATCGTCATATGTGGAGGCGATGCCATTTCTGAAAACACGATTCAGTAAAAAATAATAACAAATTATTATTAAAAAATTATTAAATCATGTTACTTAAACAGAAAGTTGGGTTTACTTTGAACTGTACTTCGGTGATACTGCTTTGGTAGTGTCACATATATGTGACACCCCGATTTTCTCACCTGATCTTTACACCAAATGCGTAGAGCGCATTTCAGATCAACCTGTGCAGATTATTCATATTCAATGGATTATTGCCATGAGCTACAAAACAGGGCCAGACTAGTCACCATCAAAACCAAACCGTGGGTTGTAAACAAGGAGAAGTGAGTGCTCCTGGTAGGAGAACACTTAATGTCTCCCAGTTTTAAATTACACATCTTTGTATAGAATAGTAAAACATCTTAAAACTGTGATAGTCGAATTAGAGCTTAAATTCTGACAGCAATGTACTAACTTTGGAGAATTTGGTTAGCAAAATTGCCCTGGAAACTAATGGAGACTACCAATTAGAGGCATTAATCTTAACAAATCAACGCGTTCGCTCTTAAGCCACTCTCTGGTAAGATAAATTGAACAATCGGCAATTATTTATTCCTTTTCAGAATAATTTTACCTTATTAATTAACCAGCAAGTGATGAGATTACAAAAAGCCACCATGCTTTCCTCGCACGAAAAAACACACCGGTGCCTGTTTTTCTCCCTGATTCTCGCCATTATGGTCTTATTTTAATTCGGTTCTCGTATTAGAGGTATCAAGATAAATAAGCGATGCCAGAAACTGGAAATGAATGAGTGCATTGTGGCTAATTCCCAAGTTAATGCAAAAATTGGATGGGACACATCCTTCATTGTGTGTTCAAAAGTGCGCAATGATGGTTCGAGTTTGATTTCCTTCAGGTAGGTGTACTTTCAGGTCTGCCAATTGTGTACCGAGCTGTCATTCTCCGGTTCGACAGTTTCCGCGGGTTCAATAATTCTCTTGGTAGCTTTGCTATTCATCAGTTCTCTGTGCTCTAATGAGAAAGTAGCTGCTTTACCTCGCCTTCAGAAATGACCCTTTGTACTGATTTTATTGAAAAAAATTGGTTTGATTTGACAGTGGCAGTATGTCAAGTAGTACTACAGGAGTGCAAAAATACCAAGGTTTCTTCCCTACTTTTAAGAGTACCTTGTTTACAATTCCAACACAAAAAGAAGTATGTAGTCCAAACATCCATCTTCCAACCACCTAATATGCTTTTACATAAAAGGACACTCAACCACTTTTAAGCTTATTCTCTGGGGAAAAAAAAGATTTAAAGCATACTGCCGAATATTAGTACCCTTTGAAAAAATAAGATTATATTAAGTGGATAAAGCAGAATATAAAAGATAAACATGAAGTATTTGCCAGAGGTGCTCAGAGAAGTACAAAATATTCTTAGTAGAAAAGATATTTCTACTGTTTCTTTAAGTACACCGAAGCTTTTGCAGTTCATGTTTGTTTGACCCCACCTCTTCAGGTCGCAAGCAGGCGGAGTGGACGAACCTCGAGACGGGGAAGCCGTCACAGATCGCCCGAGGGGGAGGAGGATGAGGAGGAGATTAACTTTGATTTTTCTCATTAAAGCCTTGACAGTTTGTATACTCTTTCGTTGGCACAATGTCATCACGTCTCCCTCTGGCCAGTCCCCTAGGTTCAGAAGCCTGGAACCGGTGATGGAGGGCTAAAATAAAGAGGTTATTGTATTTTGAGGAAAGAATTCACATAGGGCATTCATATCAATGGAAACTGAGCTTCTTGAATTGCAATAATTATCTATAAACAGAAAAATTTTCCAAATTTAGTCAGTTTTAAAAAATTCCGCGTATGTCAAGGAAAGATGAAAATTCTAAAATTGCTTCAAGAGGAAATTAGTCTAATGTGTACTGGTTTAATCCCGACAAATCTTTTTTGTATGGACATCTCCATGAGCATGTTTTAAAGTCTGATTTCTGTCACATTTTCTTGTCTCTAAGCGCAATACATAAAATAAACCTGTGAAGCCCTTTCAACAATCCATCCCCGATGCCTTATGACCACACTATTTCCTGCAATTCGTCACCCAAATTAACAATATACTCTGCAAAGAATTTGCAGTAAATTGACTGCAAATTTGTGTGCACAAAGTGTGACGCTCCCCGCAATGTGTCCTTCGTCTCAAACACCATTTTAGTGTGGTCATTCACAGTTATTAGGGATTGTCATGGTGTGCATATCACCGTGTGTCTAAGGGGCAGTTTAAAAATGCACATTTGGCCGATGTGCAAAGTTACCTGTGTGCGAAAAAGTCAAACACTAAGTTGCGATGCTGATTGTGGTGGGTTGGCTCTTTGTTCAATCACGAGCCACCCCGGGTCGTGGTTTTACACCATGGTAATGCTAGCAGCCGGTCAGTCCTTCTGTACGTTGGTAGCGCGTATTCGACGTACCACCACCTCAGAGGAGGCAACAGAATTTGTAAACAGGCGCAGCCTTTCGAAGTTTGGGCGGAAAATTTGGTTTTTTTTTTCGCTACTCATTCATGTAGTCAACATTGACCACCTGATGCCCCCACCTCCTCCGAACGATGGTTTATTTGCTTCACATTCAGGGAGATTTTCAATGTTAAATTTTTATTTTTTATGAAGTAAACTCAAGCAATACTGAGGAAAAGGGTCAAAAAAGGTTGCGATTGTTGACTTTGTGCTGTGTTTTGGATCTCATCACAGCGATTGCACTGCGGAAATGTGTAGTTTTGGAGAGAATAACAAAATGCTTATTTTTCTCCCACAAAAACTAATCTTCTCATGGAAGTAAAGTACTTTTTGATTTCTTTAGTTTAAGTCCTTTGGACATTTTATAATTCCACAATAGTTAAATAAATACATTCTATTAACATGATCAATTTTCATTTCATGTGAGTTCCGACGAAAATCTCTCCTCTTTTAAGTTATGCCATTTAAATTGTAGATTTGCTTTTATTTTTTGAGTTAAGACGTTAATTTAAAATTGCCAACTGGCCACATTAACCAATAATAAGTTATTGAAACTTTAAAATTAGATTTTGACTATTGTTTCAAAAAATTTGGCGAATCTTTACGTTATTTCGGTGTTTATATTGCCTCGGATAAAACAGTGCCACCTCTGGCAGGCGATGAGACCGCTTTCATATGATGAGCAAGAATGTTAAATGGATTCAAGCCTTCCCCTACATTATTAAAAAATTGGAATGGAGGTCTATTGAAGAGTAAACCGTTCCTTGGATTAGTTGCCCAACAGAATGACGCTCCCTTAGAAGGCACGTTTAGCGAGCTTTTGTTCTTCTGTTTACTGCCAGTAAAATATTCGCCGACACTTCCTATGTCCCTGACCACGTCTGGAAGAGTAGCTCGAGGTGTTGCATCGAAGTGGGCTCAAACTCTCACATTCGATCGAGGACACCGAATCCGAGTGCCACAAAAGGGATTTGTGCTGTGGATGACTGGCTTGGCTACTAGTTAAAAAGAAAGAGCTGTTGGAGTCACGTCACCTTTTGACACTCCCTTCAATCTCGTGTCATAGCCTCCAGGCTGGCATTCGAGCAACGCCAAAGTGTAAAAGAATTGAGAGTAGTAGCAGATACTGACCTTCACACTATTTAGGCAAATGTGGCATATAACAGTTACACTTGCAGACGCATGTGTGAAAGACAAAAAGGAGGAAGCGGTAGAGGAGGAGATGGTGCGGAGAAGTGAGTGTTAGCACCAGCTAATGGGCAGATGCGTGAATGGAGGAATGCGTAAACAGTGGATGGGTGAACAGAACGATGCAGGGATAGAGGGCTGGTGGTGTGGCGGGGGGTGGGCTGATGGGGGAATGAAGGCGAGGAAGTTGGTGAGGTATAGCAAGGATGGGTAGGTAGTAGGAAAAATAAAGTAAAAAATGCGGTATGGAGGGTAGAGGTTTACAGAATCCGTAAAAAAAGGAAGTTAACCTCCATACCACGTAGGGAGCACCAGTTCTCGTCTGATTACCAAAGCTAAGCTACGCCGGGCCGGGTTAATACTTACACGGGTGCCCGGCTGGAAGTGCTCGGTGTTGCCGGCCTCCTCCTCTACACCGCTACACTTCATCAGCGTCTCATTTCGCTACACCCACGACGCTCCACTCTACTTCTCGCCTCTTTGTATCACTCACTCAAAGCAAAGTTAGCTAATGGTCTACCGGATAACTTTCCCTCTTGATAAATTTCACTTCTTATGGGGGCGTAGTTCAGCCCTAAGGGGCAAAAAGTCAGTAGATCCTCGCAATGCGGCTCACAAAAAAGACGTGACTTTGGATCTACCTAAAATGACGGTAAGCATCACCGACTTTGAGATCAACCATTTTCTCAAATCAGATAAGTGACGAATGGTAGTAATTCCTGACTGCTTAGTGGGGAGGATTGGCCACAGGGGGGGCAGAGGCTGTCGCCTGGAGGGGGACGCCGCTCCCACGTCCACTTAGCCATTCTGTAAACTCATGGCAGTCTTCCCATTTTCCATCATTTTTTAGATTGCTCCGTAAATTACTTGACAAAAAGAAATAATATAATGTAAATTAGGAAGTAAAAATTCTCCACATTTTGGAAATCCATTGTGCTGAGGTGATTTTTTGCTTTATTGTGCCTCTAACTCCGTGCCGTACTAGTGGGCCTTAGTGAGATTCCAAAGGAGACTAGGTCCGTCACACTTTGTTGCGGCAGATTAGGATTTTAACTAAAGAAAGATACTGCCTGATTGGCTATTTTGATGAAGACAAATGACAAAGCAGGCAGAAATTGTGTTTTTGCGTCGCTACAAAATATAAAACTGACCAAATGTGCACTTAAACAAACGGCAAGTATTATACTAAACTTTCTGATTTTTTCTACCTTTAAAATACAACGAAATGTCTACCTCACATTTGGCTCAAGAGTAAGGGTTGGAGCACATGAACTTTTAGCTTTTTAATTCGTTATGTCACTTGTTTGGGTTAATTTCATGCAAGACCACTTCTTATCCAGTGGTACTACGCACACGTCCTCTTAACTCGTGAGAACGCTACCACTAAGCACAACACATTAAAAGAGTCACTTATGCAACAAAGACATCGGTACACAATCATCCCACGCTGCGCTACTTTGAGAAGTTCATACAAGATTGACCACTTTGGTCTTCGGAAGCCGTAAAACAGGGCCCAGCCACATCCTTTTCCAACTCTGTATCCGAATTGTCCAGTCTGCAACGTACGTGATTACATGATTGCCTGACTTGAGTTCCGGAAAAAGGTGACAACCGTTTTAAGAGGCGATCCCAGGAATGAGAGTGCCTTAAAACATTTAAAAAATTGTAAAAGCGATTTCCTAATACAAGTCACTCATTCAGTCAGAAAACAACCTACAACGGAAGGTGGAGAAAGGAGAAGTAAATAGATTGTCCCTCAAGCATATCAGCACCTTGCATGTATGTAAGACCTGGTTGCTTGGCACTTTGAAGTCTTCTGTTACTATGGACTTAAACAGCAATTAAACAATACTAAAAGCCCTCCACCCTCTTTAGCAAACGGTGGCACGTCCTTCTCCATTCTAATAAGCGACACGTAGTTCTCCTAAACCCGATGCATTTGCCTTAGAGAAATCCATCAAATCCCCGGGAGCTGATTATACTTTAGTGGAGCTAAAACAGCCCCCTCAGAAGGGGCTAATTAAGGCCTCTCAAATCAGCCAGAATGGGTGATTGCAAAGGTCACCGCCTTTGTTGACGAGACTACGCAGTTGTCACCCCCACCCACCACGGCAGTAACAAATTATACAGCACAAATAGAGGCTTGTTTTGGTGTACATCTTTGGTAAATACAAGTAATCTCATTTTGGTTGAACGCTTTTCGGATTCAGAATATCCCCTTTTCGAGAGGTAACAATAAATAATGAAAGAGATCTGACTTAAAGAACACAAGAATACCCCTTTCTGTTTCCCTTAAGCTCTTGTCTGAGCAACCATGGGTGGTGCTGTATACGCTCTTATCACAAACTTGTTTGGTTGCGGCATCCAGTTATGCCTTAGATCGCCATTCCTTTCCCTTAATTAAGCACGTCCCCCTTCCCCAAGTAACGAACAGTGGGCGCGTTTTTGCATGCATTCTATTCTTCGCTTCAGTGGAGAACGCACTTGGCACATCGAAGAGTTGGAATCTTTCACCCTTTTCCAACATCGCACATACAACTTGGCGTGCCTTTTTAATTTGTGTGTGTTGTATGTTTGCGCATGTTTTTTGATGTGTGAACGGGAACTGTGTCGAGTACACGGTTGTGATAATGTGACAGACACGAGTACCTACTCGTCTGACTCTTGTGCCTCAAAGAGTTCGTACCTTTACACAAATAGCCAGTAATTTACTTGTTAAAATTTTAGTTGAAATTTGGCAAAATTTGTGGACCTGTTTTAAACGCTGACAATTAAGCATCTTGTAACATAATTGGTAGGCACTGATTTAATCAGTACCTGTGGAATTTAATTATTTAATAAGTTTCAAACATTCACGGATTTATTAAAAATACAAATTATGCATTAATGTTTAATAGATATTTACCATTCCGTTTTGGTTTACTTATACGTATTTACTAATAGTGTAAAACGAAATACACATTATTAAGAGAAAAACCGTAATAGTAGGCGTTATGGATCTAATATTAACATCACGGGTGGTTATGCTATTATATTACTGTATCACCAGGAATATTCATTTGGCCAACTTTTTATTTATAAATTAAGGATGCATTTTGGCGTCACGTACGTTAAAAAAGGAGGTGACATATTTTTAAGTTCGTAAAAATGCTGTCAAAGTTAAATACTCTATAGATTTGAAAAAAATTAGCAGAATAAAAGGCATATTTCCCTATAGAGATGTAGGATTTTCTTCTCAAAGCACATTGTAACAATTAAAAACTACTACTTAAATAAATACAGTAAAACTAATTGTGCGAGAATGTAGTGTTGTAATTTGTACTTCCAATAATGAGAGCGTTAAAAATGTATGCAGTTCTTATTTTAAAAGTAGTTGCTTCTCAAAGAAGGCTATTAATCAACTTTAGTGAGATGATTTTATGTCAGGCTTAAAATCGAAACAATGGACAGACTTTTAGAGCCGCATTTATTCCTAACTTTTGACAGGTTCATATTTTGCAGTCAAGCTTAAACATTAAAGCATTTTTAAGGAGTTATTAATTTTATGTCAAAAGGAATGAAAAATAATAAGTCAACTGCCTTATGGTTGTGAGGCAATGTGCTTCTTAGACAAGGCACCAGCACCACCCAAAACACTGCCTTGCCATAATTTTACACGTCATTGTTGCTTATTCAGCTAAACCTATGCACACTAATTTGTACAATTTTGATCTTAAGTTATTGCCCATCTCTCGGAAAATTTACGCTTTACCGTCTCTTTGGGCTAAAAAATTGTCCAATGTTTGGATCATGAAACAACAGACTTGGTTTCTTGTAAACTACAAGGTTGTATCTAAAGATTTAGTACAAATAATTTATCTGAAGTATTTTGGTTACTTTAATATAAGAGGAAAATAAAAGTAAATGCACATATATTTATGTAAATTGCCAAATAATTACCAAAACTCAAATCGCTTTATTTTTGGGTAAATAAAGGCAAATTTAGAGCAGAACTATAACCTAAAGAAGGGCATGGCTTTCACAGAGCCCTTTTTGTTAGTGGAGATCTTCCAATCCACGGTTAGCTACCTGTAGAGGTTTCGTTGGTTTAACTAATCTTCAGTGACTACTTTCTGTCCCGCCGCAGCGGTATTCCAGTTTCGTGGAAGCGGTGCAGCGAAAATTTGAAGAAAGTGGCGAAAATTGCGCTGTACTTTATTTTTTATTGTCACGTGAAGAAAAGTACTAATTGGGGCACATTGCTGGGTTTATTCATCCGTACTTTTTCCAGCCTGCATTGCGATTTTCAGTCACGGGTGTGGTCCTCCTTCTTTTTGAATCGAAAATGCCACTGGTTGGCATGCAGGAAGGTTGAAGAGGTGCACACGACTTTTGGCCTTCTGTATGGTTGATAAAAAAATATGCGAAATTTGTCTTTTAATTTTAGTTTATTTTGTGACCTCTTTAAGAAAAATTTGTGATTGTTTATTAAAGGCAGAAAAAGTTTCCTCTGCTTATAAAATGCATATATTCCAATTTTACAACCAAGAAGTCAGGTCTGTTGTGGTTGAAGCAGAAAACAATGAATTCCACATCGAAAATGATAATTTGGTTGTATCGACGTTGATGAATACCAAAGAGGATGCATTGAAATGATATATTAAGTGCCTGTTGAAATAATGGGTTTGTATTCAGGAGGCAGGTTGATGTCGCAGGATCAACTATAGTAGGAATTTTGAGCATTGGTGTTGATGGAATATGTACTTGGGTTGCTTCAATAAAAATCTCCATTGGCTGCTCCTTTTATTTCGCCCACTTTGTTAGTCGCACATTATAATTACTGCACCCGGCCGCATGATCCTCTTGCTGATCTGGCCACCTGCGGGTTGTAACATGCATGTTTTGGTAAACAAATTTAAAATAGATTTTCAGCCTGATACCTTCTACCCTCATTCAGTTTTTAGAATTTGAGCAACTGTCCACTTCTTACTTAATCAACTAAATGAAATACATTTTTTGCCTTTGTTACACGCCTAACTGCTGTCCACTTGCCTCTGTTCAGGTCAACGCATGTGGCTCCTATTGTTTTAACATTCATATCGACTAAATGAGCTTAAAATTATTCCATGAATTTCCTTTGAGTGCTTTCGACTCTTTTTGGCATTTTTTATGCAATTCTCACTCGGTTCAAGATGCGGAGTTGGATGCATGGCGGTGCTTTCGGACGACAAAACTGAAAGCTAAAAACTGCCCCGGAAAAGCAGTTATTTTGTTTATCTTCCGAAAAACATGACATAAAAACCTTTTTTCCTTAAAGCTTTATTTATAACATTACCAAGTTTTGACTGGTCTTTTTCTTAAATTTGGAAAATTCTACCACAAATTAGGCAAAGTAATTCAGAGTTATGCCAACTAGGGTAATTTTCTTGAAAGGATAACTTGGGACACTCTCTGAGGTTGGGGTATAAGCTAAAATATCTTCCAAAAACCATAATACTTTACTCAGGGATCATTTAGGTCCCTCCTCAAATCAACTGCACGAAAATAAAGAGGAAATATCACTCAGTATTGTTGGTGACATGATGATAAGCTCTGACAGTGAGATGACTGGCAGAATCATTGACTGCTGATGCACCACCTGCAACTCTTAACTACCCAATTTGACGTCGGCTAGAAAAAGACTTATTATCTTTTGACCAAAAGCACCTTGCATCCATTTCTTGGCGTTTTAAACTCAGTCAATCCGGCTGCGAGTTAATACTCAAAATTTGGTGCCACCTCAGCACAAATAGGCGGAGAACAAAAGCCACATTTGTGAAGCCGGGCTCGAATGTAAAAGTAGGGGAGCATCACATTTGTGTGACTCCGGTAGCTAAATTGTTAGGCATTTCGAACTCTTATATTGCATTGCTGCTGGAGAAGGATTTTCATGTCTACGACGGCGGGACAACCACCACATTCTCTTTCTCATTTAGCTGCATCAGGTCATGCATCATGACCCCCTGAACTTCTCTCACTTATTTTAGTCGATTTTAGGGGTTTTTAATACTTGTAAAAAATGGGTTCTACACTGCTGACACACTTATTAAAGAACAAATGTGGGGCTGTTGAGGATCCATTTCAGTATCTGCTTTTTCCTTTTGTTGCGGATCGTTAAAATATTCATGTGGACTTTTTTTCGCGGAAAAATGCACAACCAACTTGTGATTATGTCGTAATTCCGGGTCAGCCTCAAACCACAGTCATAACACAACAGATCGCCAGACCATCTGTTGTTCGCAGGTCTTTATTACACAAACCTGTTGATAAGGCATTTACCACAAGTGGCAAATGATTATTACTATATATTATGAATGCGGAATATGCCCTTACCTTAATTAACGTCCCTACCCCAAGCTTGAGGTTTAGCCTTGGCCTTCCGTCACTTTTGTTCCTGGAACAACTTTGCCCTTTGCGCTTCCAACTTCAATAAATGCTCCGTTTAACGATAGTTTTGTTCTGTTTTGATTTACACGAAAAGATTTATGAGCCTCTCTCAATTAAAGCACGGGAAGGAAGTTGAGAGTTCTTCTATTTTTGCAGACGAGGGAAGTTTATTAAGCATCAAGGCCACAAAAAGCGTATTATTTACCTCACTTGAACTAATTGGCAAAATCTCTTGCAGCTTCCACCTGTGGTGTGCCTGGCAATGACGACACACGCCACAACAATTGGCTCCGCCGTAGCGCGGTTGCTAATCGCGTTACAGGCTTCCAATCCATCAATTAGTCAGCAGTGAGTGGTCTGGTGGAGACCCCGCTCAGTCACCGTCGCTTGCAAAGTCCTATGTGCGAAAGGGATTTCACTTGTTCTCCTTCTTCTTCTTCTTCACTCCTCATCAGCCCGTAAGAAGATTTTCATTCTCTTAAACCTGCTAAACATGATTCCGCTCCTAGACTGCACTTTAAATAAGGAAAAATTTAAACTAGCAGTACCTGACGACTAAAAATTTAAAATGTTCTTTTTGAGCCTTAAAAGGAGAAAAATCCTTGGTAAATAAGGTTTATATCATTTTATGTTTCCACTTTTTTAACCCGTAAACAAAGAATCTCCTTTTTTGAATCTTACTCCGTTGAATTATCAATTAATAAATTTCACCCCAAAAGTTCAATGGGTTTGATTTCCCGGAGTTGCATATGCATTTCCCTTGAGAATTTCCTATTTTTACTTAATGATACAAGCAAGCCATTTTAAGTACCTTGGCTGTTGGGCAGCATAAAAGGCAGCACTTCTCCTTCTGCTTCTGGCATACGTCGTCAGACTCGTGTTTACAGTGTCGATTTGTGGAGGGCAAGTTTAGTTTGAAATCTCGTCCTGTCTCTTCCGTCGAAAGCAACCATGCAATTTTTTTTGCGGACACTTTTCAAAATGCAATAATATACGTATGACTTTCCTTTTTTGTCGGCCCCTTTTTACTTGCCAGTGTTAATTTTAACAAGCGGTTTGTGTTTGTATCCCCCAAGCGGTCTCGATCTCAGACAAATTTACCGGGACGAATGAGGCACCTTGCCTGCATTCCATTGTTTACTTTACTGTTTGACTTTATGCAAAAAATCAACTTCTTCCTCAACATCTTGCTATTAAAATTAGCGAATATGTGTCAACCTCCATTGTCATGACGATTGTTCGCAACCCAGTTCCCATCCTTTACTGTGTCAATTATCAGACACTTGGTGGATGCAAATTTTTTTTTTTCGCCGTAAAAGAAACACCTTATTTTCGGGAAAGAAGTTATATCCGATTTGATTGACTTTGAACTGGTTAACAAACTTTTATGCTGGAAAAATAATTAATAACTACAAATCCGTAATATATTTTTAACAGGAAATTTTGGGATTTTATCCACAGTTGTCTGTCAAAATGACGATAAATCACTCATTTTGGTTTGCTGAAAGAAGATTGCAGCTTTTATACTAAAATAGACGGAAAATTGTGTAAAAATGTGGTTGAGAAGGGGACACAAGTTTGCTGCGAAGCACATTCATGCACCATATTTTGTCGCTCTAGTCACCTTCATTTCTTTCCACTTTGACTTCTCAACTGTTAGTTCTGTGAGTACATAATCGTGGTAAGGAAAGATGAAAATCATCCGTGACTGTTGTTCGGTCTTCGGTAAGAGAATAATTTCATCCGGAAAGCTGACCCAGTCTTCCGAAGACGGAGTGGCGCCTCTCGCAGAAGAGTGGGGCGAGTAGTCCCGGTGGCAAATCGCCTGGAAATAATCAACGACGTGTTCGTTTGCCATATGGACGTCGCAACGCAATAGCCATTTCCGCATCACAAGTCATCAGCCAGTTGGTAAACATTATTAAACACTCGGTGGATTTTGTGACGCAAGTAAATTAAATGAGGAACAACAAGTTGGTAGCCTCTCTATTTCAGTGTCGCCTGCTGTCAGTGCGCTTGCATAGCAACCTCCATAAAATTCGTCAATTGTCATCAAATCGTTTCATCACGCCTGAAACCCTAGTCTCGAATTAAAGTGCCAAAAGCTTTACTCAATTTAAAAATAGGAGAGTTTCTTCGCCGTGTTACATCTGTCCTTGTTTGTTAACATCACATCAGCTAAACCATAACCAGACGGTACTTTCTGAAACCGCCCGTCGCGAATTCTCCAAATGCGAGGTAACCCCGCCTCGTATAACAAACGGGCTCAAGTGTCATCCACCAGATTCAACTGTCATCCCGTGATGAAAGGGTCCAAAATAAGGGGAAATTGCTGAGAAAACGCCAAAGGATCCACCTACGCTTTGTAATGCAGGCATATTAACCATTGCATGCATTTTGCATGCCTTGAGAAGCTGCAAGTCATTTTATCAAACCATACTGAAAACTGCACGGACTACCGTCGTCGCCTGATGTGTTCAAAAAAGCTTTTTAACTCCCGAATTGGCACGCCACAAGTCTACATTTTAAATCAATTTTATGTCATTTTAACATTCAAATGAGAAATCATCAAAGCCGACAATTGAGTATGGATGGGTGGATTTGCGACAAGATTCTATACAGACAAAATCTTTTAGTGCCTTTTTTTTCATTTTTCCATTTTCCAGCTTAAGCAATGCATTTTTAGTCATTTTTAATTGTCCATTACCGAATTTAACCCTGTTTCTGTATACGGTTTGATTCGAACCAGTGCAAGGTTCTTTTCAACGGAAAAGGTGGAAATGAAATGTTTAGCTTTTCCTTGAAAGGGGTCACCGTTTCGTTGCCATTTCATCGCGACATCGTGTGAAGTATTGCAGGCATAAGGAAGGCACACGCACGTACGAAGGCGAGAACGCCGCCACGCACGCACTTTACGACCCAGTCCGAGGTGATTGGCTGCGAGTGGATTGAAGGTAAATTCGTCGCCACTATAAAGCCACCGCTTCACCACGAACCGAGGGTGCTGGAGCCCTTACTTGACCGAGGTTCCTGTCTTCGAGAATGCACAGTCCCTTCCACCCATCCGTGGCTGACCCACCCACCATCTTTCCCCATTCGACGGTTACCACCAACCCCGCTTCCCCGCATCTACTCATTCTTGCGATGTTAATGACCCTTTCACTAGTGAATTCCTCACCTCTGCCAAGCGATCTCGAGAGCGGTGTGAATTATGTAGACCAGAAAACAATATTGGTTCCTAGTTTTGAGATGGATAAACGCAACAATGTCTCCGATCCACGACGAATCATGTGCGGCTATCAGTTGATTGTCAACCTCAAAATGCAATGCGGAGATAGAGGGACGTATTCGCCCTACGAACGGGGTCCGCGTATCAAGCGAGGTCTTCGATTGGGTAAGAACTGCGATTTCGCCAAAATAAAGTTGAAAAGTGACCCGGGTTAGGAGTCTGCCACCAATATGCAAACGGCGATTACCGGCACTGGGGATATGTTTTAGAGCTTAAGCTTAAACACAAGTTTTTTGCACACATCACTCACATTCTCGGTTTCCTGACTTAAAAAAAATGTCCTTTATTCATTTTTTGCTGAGTATGTGGGCAAATATTCGTGCTTTCTGCGTGTTTGTGACAAAACAAAAACTCCTCTTTCAATAAGAATTTTTCAAGGGTGAACCAAATAAAATAATTTGGAAGGTTAATTTGCCTCAAAGTTCACGGGGCGGATCATGTTTTGTTTGACCTCATAAGGCCAACTAGATGAACAATCAGGGCTGGAACATCTTGTACTAATGATTAGTCCTGTTTCCTACCATTTACAACAATCAGGTCGACCAGCTCCGCTATACAGTCCGTTGAAGAGTCGAGGAAGAAAGCATGATGATTTTTGCTCCATTTACCTTCGCTACGAGCCTTACACCATTGTCACGGAATGCTGCTGTCGTGGCTGCACTCGTCGGTTTTTGGAGCAGTTCTGTGCAAAAGGCTGAACTGATGTCTCGACCTCCTCTTCCACCCTCTCGCCCTCCTCCATCACCTTCTCCTATCATCACTCTTTATTTTTGTAAAAGCCGTATTCAGCAACTATTTTTCCCCCCCTCCCACTCCTTAATCCATCAGGCATTTGTATAGATCTCGACTGATCCCTTTGTGTAAAAAGCCTTGTCGATTAATTTGCCAAATTACTCTGCATTTAAAATTGAATAAATTGATTAAGATTTGGTGTGGATTTCTACAAAATTCCAACTTTTATCAACCGAAGGGAGCTGTGAGGCGACTCCTTCACTTCCAGGAGTCGGAGGTGATGCTGCCCAACTTTACATGTTTTGAGGGATGCGTGTGTATACAGAAGGTTGTGAATTTTAAGCTAGAATATGCTTCTGAATTTGGAGAAGAGGTATTCAACTTTACTTGTAACACAGATTCTTTGCTTTAGAGGAAATGATGAGCTTATTCAAGTAGTTGTAGACTGTATTTAGGGAGCATCTCCTAGAGACCAATTTCCAGTTGCTTCAAAACGGTCTTTTACACAAAGCGATACTTTTGTATTGTGTTGAAGTAATTCTTGAAGTCGGTTAGTCTGATTTGGAAGACAGTCCTTTGAAAAAAGGTGGAAGTAGATGAGAAGAGGGATTGTAATTCAGCCCAAAAATCTCACCTTAATGCCGGCAAGTTAGAAAGGCGACTAAAATAAATAAATTTAACTTTTAAACGGGGAATAAATGCTTTCCACAGTAGTAAACGTCCGCCTTTTCTCACTATACTTGGCCGTTGGGTCTTGGAGTTAATTTGGAAGGGAAGAGAAAAAGGTGGTGAAATTTACACTACCTTTCTGAAGCAAGGGAGGCATGAATCACGTCCACTTCCCTATTTTGAAGCTAAAAAAGAAGAAAACGATAGCTACCGGCTTTGCAGGCTGCAAAATGCTTTAGGAGATGCAATTTTGAGGGTAAATACAGGATGCAAGAATTGTGAATGCACATCGGTTGACCTTCAAATAAATGCCTCTTTAATCGCAACTTGCAGTAAACAAACAAAGTCAAATACTTTATTCATGTGATCAGCTAATCATGCCAAATGTTACACATTAAATACACAGAGAGATTCGAAAATAATAAGGGGATGTATAAAGCGAAACATTATGGTGATGTTCTGCTTTTCCTCACTGGGGATCTCGACGGAAAAGCTGACATAACAAAGCATGTGTGTTATATTGTTGTCACCCGGAATTAACCAGCTAACTAAACAGAGTGTAAGTGCTCTTTGAAGATCGAGAAGAGAGTGCATCTTGTATCAACCAAGCCGCCTAAGACGAGAGATTTTGTACGAATTCAGCTAGAAGAACGAAACATTTGATATGGATGGTGAATGTACTGATTCGTTGGTCACATCACCCTTCGGATTGGCTTGACGGCATTTCACACTTCATTTTCATAACAATCTGTGGGTCTGGATAGGATAAGAAAGTATATCACTAATGCATGCTGACTTCAAGAGGGAAGCTCAATGCACTTTCCTGGATTGAATAACCCACAAGTACGACATTTATAGCATTCTTTGAATGCTGATGCAAAACAATAGGGCTGCATCTGGCACCAGGAAATTTATGCACAATCTCACACACCCTCAATGTGTACTTCGTTCCAAAATGGGCTTTTCGCTCTATTACGGTCGCTACGTGTCCTCTTCGCATGCCATACTACTAAACTTTGCCATTTAGGATGCAAGAACAAAAATAACTGCATTTATGGATCAACATTGCATTGTTCAGCTGCTTCATTTTTGTGCTAATGACTCCTTCAAACACGGAGTATTTTTGTTCTTTTTTAAAAAGCAGGTTCCCACAATCACGAGAGCGTATCGCCTTTCGCAGAAAAAGATGCCTTCAGTATTTGTGGTCACTTTAAAGGTATGCCGTGCAGCTTTCTAGCAGTCTTACCTAAATACCGATTTAAGCAATAAAGTGTTTACAAATTTCCCTTCACCTTATTGCTTTGCTGTGTTTACCTTAAAGTCTACTCGCCGTCATGTCAACCGATCAAGGTCATATGAAGGGAGGGGGAGGCAACCTCATAGAGTTGGTGGATCTAAAAGAGTGATTATGGGTAAATCTCTGTACATAATGGGCGAAAAATGCTTGGCGTTGTTTACACACCGTGTCAGATTATGATGATTTGATGTAAAAGGTATGCCTTTTCCCGAGTGGAGTTGATAGCAGACAGGGGTGCCTAAGTCTCCCTTCACTTACCTGATCATCACTGCTGTCATCGTCCGACCTTCAAAAACTTTTATCGCACGTAATTCGTGCCAGTTATTGTATTTGCTTGCGATTGTTGCCAAAACACGATTAATCCGCTGGAGAAGAAGGCATGAACCAATTCCGGGTGAGATTGCAGAGCTGTTTTGAAGAAAGGTTTGCTACTTATGTGGTAAAAATATTCAAAACTTGAAGGTGCAGAGTTTGACACAGTAAAGCTTCAAATGGTAGAGGAAGGTGCCTGTTTATCATCCATGTGTCGTTTTACAAGTCGAAAGGCATTACAGTCTTTTTGGGTCTAGTTTGTTTCGGAAATCTCAGTTTACCAACTGGAACTTGTTTAGATATATGAAGGGGCAATGTAGACATTACTTTCAGTAATAAAGCCCGGGTTCAACAACTTTTTGCGCAGATTTCCTTCAAGGTCTATTTTAGTCGGTTGCCTAAAGAGGAAGGGCACAAACCTTGCATAGAAACGTCTAAAATCATTTGTTTCAGAATCTTCATTCCCGTCATTGCCCGTTTGTTGAATTTACATATCAACTGCATTTTTTACAAAAAAGAGGAAAGGCCCGCTAGGCTTGAATATTAATACTTTCCTTTTTGCATGAATTTGAAGTGCAAGCCTATTTAATTGATATGTTATTAAGGTAATGGTATGATTTCGGCAGTGAAGATAACTAGCAGGGAACATCGTCTTAATCGACAGTACAGAAGCTTGTTTTTGGCAGTTAAATTTGAAATTAACGCAATCTAAGTGAAGATATGCAGTTAAGAGCAGTGATGACTTGTTCCATTGGAGTCGAAATAATAAAAGCGAGATTTTAAGGTTCTACCGAAAACCAAACATTTCTAACTTGGAACTGAAAACGATTTTGTTTTAAGGAAGTAGGTGTTTATTAAACAGCCCCTTCCCCGGTCTGGTTAATTTGTTTTCTCAAATTTTTGAAAAATTTAGAAGTAAACTCGCAAATTAGTAGGCTCCAGGAGAAAGGATTCAAAAAATCTTATTTGCGAGGCACCTCAAGTTAGTAAAGTTAATTATAAACCACTTTTCTTTTTTTAAATTCTGTCAACTTTCCGCTCGAATATCTTTTGGCTTAGAGGAATGTGTTCTGTTACTAAATTTTATGGTGTTTTTATTTCTTCAGTCCTTCGGATTCTAAGGACACCTCGGGGGAGGGTGCAAAAGTCCGTACTTTGCGGTTGCATTTCACAAGCGAGCGCTCAACAGAGGCAGAACCTAAGCAACATACTTGGACATAAGCTGGATCCCATGGTGACGTAAAGGGCGCATCAGGATTAACTAGTAACCGTTTTGAGCCTTGATAATTATCCTGATGCAACTCAACGCATTTCCCTTCACTTACGCCTCAGCTCTTATGCAGAGGGAAATAAAGTTATTGTTTTTGTGTGGGGTACTTCTACTATAGGCATCTTACCCTCTGGCTCTGCCGATTTTATAACACATAATTAGACCGCACCATTCGCAATAGCAGAAAAGTTGTCAGTGTCATTTTCTTGTCTTACAGGTGAGCTACTGAGTGTTCTGAGCGACTAAACAAATTGCAACAATACTTGCTACTTGTATAGATCAAAAACATGTAAATTTATTAATTAAGAACTCATCAATAATGCATTCTCCAAATGTTCATTTTGAAAGTAAAATGCCACAGATTTAGCTTAATACTTCGAACTGATCGCGCAACGGATCTCTCACCATTGATCATGGCACACTCTCAAAGCAATTTGTTAACTTCCTCTCACTATACGGGGTCTGGTTGATTGCATCCCATCTTTCTTATCATAAAATCAGTCATTTGATAATTGACTTTTACTTTGAAAATAATATAATAATATTTAGTAGAAGTCAGGGGCAACAAACTTTCAAACACTTAAATTGATTCGCAGTGGGTGTGTTCCGCCCACACTTTGTGACGGGACGAAGGATTAAAAGGCGCCGCTTTCAGTAGTCACCGAAAATAACAAAAAAATAACCACAGTGGTTGCGCATCCCTGCACTATTGTCCTCTGGAATTAAATACCCCTGCTACCACGTTTTAATATTCCTCCCTCCTGTAGACATTTTTGCGTAGGCTTGATTGCTTATCCAATCGTGTTGCAAGCCCTGGTGCCAAGACAGTTTTAACATCGAATGGCAGAGACCTTGATCAAAAGCTAACGGAATATTTGCACACAGATAGAGAGTAGTTTGCGAAACAAAGATTGTAAAATTTAGGAAACCGATTTTTGTATAAATGATTGTTAATCTAATAAAATAACATCCCCTCCTTATTCTTGTCATCTACTACGCTCGCGGTGCCAGAAGCCATTGCTACCAGCTCTTCCAACTACACTCGGAACAAATTGGCCAAAAATGCGGCAATTGGGATGACAATGTCTTCAGAATTATATGCACGATGAACGAATAACTTCAAAGGGTTAAGCAAATTTGTAGTGACCTACCATGACTCCCCGTAATACCTCTAAACTTACCGAACGACTTGACGATAACGTTAATAACGTTGATGACACCTTCTCCCCCTTCTTGTCTATTGAGAAACATACGTTTTTAAAAAAAATTGCCCCTTGGGAGGTTGTGAAAAAGGGTACATTTTGAAGGAGATTCCTACTTTGCAGTATTTTTTTTCATTTCAAGTGATAAGTTATCAATGTGAAGTAATCACCCTTCCAGTCGCCTGCATTCGCGTAGGAAATTTTAAAGTCTAAGGAAGCGAATTAAAATTCCCATCATAGAGTTTGTCAGTAATGCCTAATCAATGGGATCACCTTCGTGCATTTCCAAAAGGTGGCAAAGTCAGAGTGGTGCTTGCCTTGACAGTAAATTTTTGGAAAGTACAGACCACAGCCGCGTAGACTGTCCCTTCCAAATGTCATTCTAAATAAATAGTTACTTTGTGTCTTTCAAAAATCCTTTTAATTTACGCAGTTTTCAGTTTTCAATTTCACAGTCAACGCACAAGCTGAAGGATAAAGTACGTGACGATTTCGCAAGTATACCCTCTCTCTCAGGTGCGGCTTCTTCGTACTCTTGCTGCGTACCACCCATTGCTGCGGTAGCCTGTTTTAGAAGAAATAAAAAAATTCACCATTTTATTTGCAAATCTGGCCCACATTGCAACATGGAAGGAAATCGACGTAAATAGAAAGAAGACAATTTAAAGAAATTGGTGGAGGGTTGTATATCCCAGGAGACGCATCCCATATTTTCTCATTCCATTGGATGGGTACTTGGTGAACTGAGGGTGGGATGCTTCAGCCCCATGAAACACGTGAGCATTTGAAATTTCCTTGAAAACTTAAGCAAACCTTCATTGTTTGTGCAAGAAATACTCAGCAGACAATCAGAGAAACATGAGGTTAGCTGTTTGTTCTTCTCTAGGGGTGCGCAACGATTAACAAATAAAAAGATCTCGACAAAAAACCACCATTTCATTGGTCAAGTATTTATTTAAATTTGGAAATTTTGTGCGCAATTTAAAAATTTATTTAGCTTGGTGATATTTCTGTCAAGTTTCAAGCATTCGAATCTGTCTGTTGTGTTTTAAATGGCAGGTCGATTACTTCATCAAAACCATAAATATTACAACTTTTGAAAAGGCAAACTAATTTTGGTTTCCGGCTTTACCTATGAAACCCTCCCTTCAAACATCATTGGACAAGTTAATTCAAAATCTGGATTTTGTTTTTCACTTAAGACACCGGTTGCCAATTCCGTCTTTGTTTCGGTCCCTTGGCTCAAGAATAATCGAGGTGAATACTTTCCATTGGTTCCTGCGACTGACTGATGCCTAGCCGGATTGCCCATCAAATACCCACGCTCCCGACAACAAAAGACCAAATCATTCCTGTTCTCTGCCTTACCACACCAGATCGACTTCCCAACGCAGTCTTTTTCCTTTTAACGCAATTTTACAAGATGACGAAGTGGGGAAACATGGAATGGCAAAGTTGAACAGATGGCGGTTAATTCTCCATTGCGAGTTTTGTGTATTTTGAAACCTCCATGACATTGGTTATGCCGCATCCCTACAAGATACTCACACAACACTTTGCCTTTGAAAACCAAAAAAAGTAGCCCCAGCCACCTCTATTCCTGCGTCACTTTTATTTGCCAAGCGTCTAGTTCAAATCGAGTCGCCTAAAATTAAATATTATGAGAAGGTTCTGACATGTAATTTCACATTGTTAGGAGGCTTTCTCAGTCCAATGGATCTACCTTTAAGTGAATGATCACCAAAGTCACATTATTTACTTAAAGCATTTTTTAACGGCACGTTCCGCCACCACATCTTCTCCAAACACTTGACAACGACAACAAACGTTGCGAGAAGCGTCTGCGGCAACCTGGAACAGGATTATGCAAGCAAGCTCAAAATCACATCCATCAGGTCCGCTCGAGTGACAGCTTTATAAAAGGCGGGTTCAAGGTAAGAGGAAGGTAGTAGAGAAGTGACGCTTTTGTTTTGTGGAAGCAATGGCACGCATTTAACAAGTCATTTGTGAACTATACTTTGCATAGAAGGTGTTAAGACAAACTTGGTATAATTCATATATTGTATAAACCCTGTGAATAGGCCTGCATGGAAGTTCAAATGAATCTAAAAGTGAAAGTAAATGAAACCATTTGCAATTCACTTCACACCTTTCTTCCAACTTGAATGAAGTTACCAACCGTGGAGGTTTTTTAATAGAAAAAGAGGTGGCATAAACTCCTTGGAAATTAATTTGTTTGTCTAGTAGCTGGGCCGCTGCTTGCATTGTTTTTGTACTTATTGATAAATAACGCCAAGGAGGAGATGAATCAAACAGGAGGCACGGTTTGAATCATAAATGCAAATTTAGGACATTTATGCTTGATCAAATCGTGTAGTAGCCAGGAAGTGACGTGATCTTGCACCGCCTCCTTGCCTTCAAATTTTGATCAAGGACCTCGCAACACCTAGCCGTTCTCTGCGAATGTACCCACATTCATTTAAACCCCCCCCCCCCCCCCCAATTGGCACTTTGCAAGATACTCGTGGCATGGAAAAGGAAGTGAGCCATGTTTTGACGCATGTAGTCTTCCATCATTGCCGTATCTGCCGGCCGATCGGAAGTCGGGATATTTCTTAAAGCTCTATCTACCCAATGACCCCTCATGACATTGAAGGGGAATTAAAGCTCCTGGCACAAATGCGCATAAATACTTCCAAAAACTGGTTCAACAAACCTATGCAACTTCGCAATCGCCTTCAACTCTCACGCCTCCTCCTTCCTTCGTTACTGCGTCAAATAAACAAGCTTGCTGATCCTTCTTTTGCAAAATCCAACGGTACATCAACTAAATAACGGAGGGTGTATAGGGTGATAGCGAGAAAAGCCAACACGATCACAGCCGACAAATAATATGAAAGGGGAAGGGAGGAATGAAAGTCTCGATGCTATCATCACTTTGAGGCTGCCATGGACTCAGGGAACTCGTTGAACAGTGACACCTCCAGCACTTGACTCAACGTACCTTCGTCAAAGACTTCGCTGGACGTCTCCAAGACGGTACGCTTTTCTCCGAGACTAAAAATGCGGAAGGAGGTTCCAAGTAAAATCAAACTCGGTCAGCTCAATTGTACATTTAAGTACGCCGAAATCGACAGTCGCCACGATTTAAATGAATGGAGAACGCAACCTCATGAGGATGCTTTATGGTGACTATCTTATTAAGTAGTTTTGCTTTTAGGCAAACCCCCTATGAAGGGCAAATGAAGTGTGGCATACACATTGTCCATTCTTCACGACAATATGGCAAATGATTCCCTCCTACAGTGCAATTCATAAACGAAACTGTCATTGGATATGAAGTTCTTTGCTCCAGTCATGCGGGTGAACGCTGCAATGCATCTCAGCATTTTGCAATGGTCAAAGCAGGGGAGCAAGGGTGGGACATGCCAAATGTAACGCTCAAGACGGATTATTTGTTATTTTAATAATTCAAAGCAAAGCACATTGTGTTAAGACCTCCATAAGACTTGTACAAGGCCGTTCCTGTTGTAGGTTTTTCAGTACTTCAGAATTTACCCAATAAATCTTACCTCTAAAACAATATAAACTAAAATTTCCTTCCTTTGAGTTGGCTCTAACTGCAGCCGTACATGTGAACAAAGGTGAACGACAAACAAGTCAGTAAATAAAGTGCGAAAGATGCGAATTAAGGATGTAATTTGACGTCGAGAGTCATCAAAGTGGAGTATCCATAACAGCTATAACTCTGCTTCCATTAGGTAAAATTACCGTGTTTTTATCGCATGAACAAAAAAGAGCAATTCGTCTACGCGTTTTGTTTTTGTTATATTATTGCAGCAACAACAACTGACCCTTGTAAGCACAATCCACAATACTGAAAAAGCATGAACACCCTATCCAGCGGGTTAAATCCAAAAAAGTGAGGAAGGAGGTGAGTTACCTTCTAAAGAAGAGTTCAAGAGGCTCGAATGTGGTCACGTTCTTGAGAGAGAGAATGAAGTAGCACGCGCTTGTCATCGACAGTAATTGAGTACTGTAAGTTTGGTTTTCACCTTGATAGATCTGCAAATAAAGTGGACGAGGTTAAAAATTAATGTCGATGCAAGAACAGTAGTGGAGCTCTTTGGAAGCACCTAGCTGTTACCATCTTCTCAAGTATTTCAAAGGAGGATTCATTTACACGCAATGCACGAGATGCACAGCGACTGCTGAAATCGGGAAACTTCTCTTCGTGATGCAAATTCGGCATGTCATCCTCATTCCCGTTTCGCGAGTGGCTCCAAAGCAGTCGTGGATCAGTGTGAAAGAGAAAATACTGGAAGGCTCATGGACGACGCTCAGAGCCAGAGAGAAGGTGATGGTCACCTTGATCGTACCCAATGCTATAAGCGTTGTCCTCCAGCTCTTTTTTACCTATCAACAACGGCTTTTGCCAACTTTCACAACCTTTTAAAGACAATATTAAGGAGGACATGGCTTAAACCGATGTTTCGTTCGAAAATTCAACTGTCAAAATGATTAAAAAAGTGAGGCAAGCATTCAACATACCATGACAGGATGACGACTCAGAACAGAGGGATTATCGAGACTACATCCAATTTTAGTAGTCACTCTGGTTAAAACCGGTGCGTCCGTTAGGAAGCTGTCTCCATAAAGAAGGATTTGCACCTATCCTACTTTTCCGGAAGAAGATCGGAGCTGCTTTATTATCCATTTCATTAAATTGCTCTACTTTCCCCAAACAGAGATTAAGGCATGAAATGCATCCACCTTTAGCAGTACGAACCCCGAAGCAATTCACAAAGAGGCCGAAAAAGGGGATTGCAACGGAGTCAACGATTTTCACCATTGACTTTGAAATCGAATGTCTTCCAGCGTCGACATAAAACCAAAGTATAACCTTTCTTCCTTCCTGGAAGGCGGCTCAAATTGTGACTGGCAATGCAACGTTGTTTGAAACTCAATGTTAGCACATCGTCAACCCTTCTCTACGTTCAAAACAAAGTTATATCCGGGTCCAAACAAAACCATGATAAAATCCGGCTGTTTTAATTGCTCTTGTTTCTCTCCTAATGAAATGGAAGGAAATTCGGAGAAAAGTGTTTATATTTTACTAAGTAAATTGACATGACTCCTTGGCTAAGTAGAAATCGAGGGAATACGTCAGATATCTGGATGAACATGCCTAGGCTTCCTATGTGATAACTTCTGCCCAAAAAAGTTGATTACTCTAGCAGGCCAGACGTCACCCTTTGATATAAAAATGAGTAGGATACTCTTACACAAAAGTGCGCCAGAAGAAGAAAAAGTGATACATCACATACCGTTTGCCGCAGATGGAAAGTTTATGCCTAAAACTAACCTCCTTGAAGTAGATCAAACAGAGAATTTTAGTTTTACAGACAGAAAAAATTGATAATGTTGTGGAAGTGCATCATATCGTAGGTCAGTTCCATCGAAAAAAGATGCTAGACAATAGTGGCAAGGAGTGCGTACATGCAACGGCAGGTGACGTTGAACGACCTCTCTTGCCAATACAGGCGTAACATCCGAGCCCGCAAAATCTACTCGCACAGACTTCAAGCGCAGAACGGTGCGGTGCAATACACTCAGCAGTAAGACATTTCAATGACCCACACCTTTCAAAGATGGTCGTACATCTGCACGTCATTGACGATTGTGAGCGTAGTGGTTCCTAGTGTTTTCAGTTCATGGCTTCGGCAGCCATTCCTGTGAACATCTAGCCAACACGCGAAGTGCCTGTCTGATCTTGAACCCCTAATCAACACAACCTGTTGAGTGTTGAAGGGATGGAATACAAGGTATGGGGAAGATGACAATCATTTGCGAACGATTTCACCTTCGAAAAGTTGCCAAACACAAAATGTCCTGGGGTGGTATAGATGTACCAATAAACTGCCCCATTCTCAGACTACCTCCCATGCATTATTTAGCTACTGAGGTAATTTCCTAAACCCATCGAAGGTCTATGTAAAAAAATGCCTTCCCTACTGCATGAAGTTTATTTTTATGGCTTTCATAAACCCAAAAGCCTCAGCTTGGCTCGTACAACTCTCCAAGTGGAGTGGAAAGTTTTGAAACTGCAGATTGCTGCCGATATCCCATTGCAGTTACAACGATTAAGGAAGAAACCCGAAGGCGATTCATGAAAGAGATTGATGGAAGGGTGAATGTAAAAAGGTAAAATGACTGCATTGGTATTGTTATAAGAGACGACACTCCTAAGTCCAAATAGTGGCAACAAAAAGGAAGGAATATCATTCTATCATACATTAGGTAACATGAGCAGAATATGTGTAAGCAAGCCGGTGAGAAACAAACGCATCTCTATCGCCAAGGGCGCTGGGTTCCCCTTTATCGGGTCATCCATGAACGCCACAAGTGGTTTGCATTCGTGACGTCCAGTCGGCTACAGTCACGACCACAAGGAATGAGGTAAAAACTGTGAAAATGATTCCCTAATGTGAATAAATACTCTGATTCAAGTTAATTCCGGGTTCCGCAATTAACTGGGCAGGAAGCTGAGTCAAAAAAATTACAAGGGCTTTTTCAATTTAACGCCTGCAGTTTGCGTTTTCTATTCTTTATTCTTAATTGGATCAATTCAAACCTAGAATCAGTCGACAACGCCAGGAAAAAGTGTGCAATGGAGCAAGGGAAAATACTCACTGAAGTTAAACCGGACGAGATTTGGCTCATGAGAGGTTGGAAAGCAGAGTTTAATTCGCTTCTCTCCACCTCTTCTCCCTTGGATCTTCCATCCGCTCGATGATTAATGAACACCCAACGATGACTGAAAAGAAGGGGAAGTTATAATAAGGAGCTTTCAGGTAAATTGGCGTAGCCGACTGAAAACTAGTGAGAATGGTATCCCAAGAATAGACGTCGTTTAAAACTCGACCGGGTAAAGTTTACTAGCCGACAGGTCGAAAAGCATCGAGAATCGCAGCAAGTACAAACTAATGATGGTGCAATTCCAAAGGTTAGTTCTTAACGAAGGGAGGGTCGAGGTAAAACGGGCTTGGTTCAGTTACGAATTTTAGGGCTTCAAGAATTTAACCAAAATCAAAGTAAAAAACCTTACGCACGCTACCTAAATAACCAAATAAGGAACTAATTTCCAGTCCGTATAAGAAGTCGCGATATCATTATGTAGTTGAGACAAGATCAATGGAACCTTTCTAGCCTTCCCCAGTGAGTAAAGGGATTTACTGCCAACAAACCCAACTATGATGCTAGAGTCGCACAAGTGGATGCCGATTAATTGCTAGTTTGAGTAGGATAAAGGACCAGTGTCGATTACGTAAGGAACGAATGGATGTTCGATATGGAAGGGAAGAGAAAGGGTTTCATCACACCTATGAACTCAAATAGAAGTGTCAAGAGAGTTCAATTGCTCAAACTGGTAGCCGACAAAAATGAAGTGGAATGGTTCAAAATTTCCAACTGGTAATCAAGTTGGTAGGCAACAGTATTGATGGTAGTGTCCACATGCAATACGATGATAGGACACTCAGTAAATCAAAAGTACGATATTTCATCGATGTGAACACTTCAAAGACAGCCGCATGTTTGTGTATCGGTAGCGATTCTGGTTGCCTAGACGATCATTTCTTTGAAATTCCAGTAATCGCGTGGAACGCCTGATCGACACAAACTATCACAGACGAATCTCCCTATGTGAAGCTAAAAAACTGTTGGGACAGCTTTTCGCTTTTGACTGATGACAAATTAAAGCAAGTTGTTCTAGGATGGTACAGACATCCTGACGAAACTTTTAATGCTGAAGCTGCCTTTCAGGGATTAGTTAAACGCTGAAATAGGAACGTAAATGTTACAGTAGAAGGTGATAAGGAATGGGATATGCGCTGTTTACACTTTGAAAATAGTAATTTTTTTCTTTTCCTTCAAAAACTCCAGTTTTGGTTGGACCTGAACGATTCCCACTGTTTAAAATCGGACTTACAAGAGAAGTTGAGGGATAATGGATTCAGGAAGTAGGAGGATTGTTGCAAGCAGTTTGCAGGCAGATAGAAGGATGGTCAATTGGGACTGGGGCAGTTTCTGCAGATGGTCAAAGCTCAATGCCGAATGCTTCTTGGATCTGCAGAAATAAAAAACAACCAAATTGAGCGATTAGGATAGCAAGCGTACCCTATTTTGTGAATTCCCATGGAGTGAAGAAACTCTGATTATATAAAAACTCACCCGCCGTTGCATCGCTCTGAGAATATCCGGAATACGTTCACCTAAAAACCCGCAAAGAAAATTATTCTCATCCTCCTCCAATACGAAGCAGTTATAAATGCATTTCAAAGTGGTTGGGTAAAGGTGGTATAATCGAAATTTAGGATTGATACGTCTTGACGATGAAAAGTTTTTGCTAACCGACCTTTAGTTAGGTTTTTGACTTTCTGGTCGATTTAACTACTTTGATAACTATTCGACAGTGTATGGTAGATTCAGGGACACCTCAAACACTAAACCAGTGTTACATGTCATAGGTGATTGCACGAAGCGATCCTCATTATAAGCAAAAGATCCGCAATTCTGGTCTCGAAGACTCACCAGTTCCGGAATGACAATGAACCACAGCGAGGCAAGGGAGTCCGCTGAAATCCTCGCGATAAGGACACGAGTGCAGAGGAAGATTTGAGTGAGAATCGGCACGTTCACATCTGTCATCGCACGGAGGCTGTCCGTTAGTCGTTCTAAAGAAGGAAAAAGGCGGGTGAAAATTTACCGGCAAGGCAGACTAGCTGAAGTATATCCGTGTCAACTGTCAAAATTGTCGTCTTTGACCTTGTCGATTTATTCAAGCAGTAGCGTGTTGTCGAAATAGGGAATGCGTCAAACCTTAACAAATGAAATCACTTCTCCAATTCTACGTCGGGTCTTCACGTGGCAAGTGATTTGTTTATTGTAAAGATTGAAATTGCCCGCCAGAACAAAACTTCTAAAAACTACAATTCTATTGGCTGGCATTTCCACAAAAATGCAACTCAAATATGGCCTTCAGTAGCAACCGATGCACTACTTCTATATGCAAGTCGAACGAAGAGAGTGACCTCTGGATCACTCTCGCAGGTTCCTAATGGGGTCATGCGTACACCTAGCCTTCCAACCAACTGGATTTATCGTGCTTCACGCTACTTAAAAGGAAATGTAAGTAGGGCGGCAGTTAGTCTTACCGAGAATGTCTGAGATGAAACGCGAGTACTGTTCGCACTCACTGGAGAAGACGATGAAATTAATCTTCTTGAGGTGTGCTGCACGTTGTTCGTACTCAGCCTCCTTGCTGGTGAAAATGTTCAGTCCTGTACCCTGTGACACGGTCAGACGGGCTGTAAGCGCATTTGTGTACGTAGAAAGAGAAAAGGCGACCATAAGTAGACGCTAACAGACGCACCAAAAGCTCAATTGAAGGATGGGATAGGATAGGAAAAGTGCTACTAGTATGACCTGAAATACAATAAGGGCGCTACTAAAAAAGGCTCTTTACTACCTATTCTTCTAAAAGCAAATAAAGCGGGCAAAAAATCTAACTTGAAGGAAGGGATATACCCAGAGGTTTACTGATAACCCCCCTGCCTACTATCGCAGTAGAGTGGCACTCAAGTTAACGTTATATCTAACATTGCGGGCCCCTCAGTATCTGCGATTTCAATTTCCATAATACCTTGAAATTCCACCTTTGCATGTAGCTCCTCACCCCTTATTTCGTATTGCTACAACTCATTACATATTTGGGAAAGACAAATGACACTTCATTGAAAGCAATGGAAAGCGAACATGATTCAAATGACCTGCAACCCGAATTCCGTTAAATAATTGCCAAATGCACAGACCTACCACAGAAGGATTCGCCATTTGCAAGCTCCTAATCTCGAGTTCTGAAATAACAACTCACGGAAAAAGTGAGTTCCGTATTTAACAGAACGACTTATGTCAGTCTGAGAATAGGATAGCACTCTTTCGCATATTGGTTCAAGGCGAACATCATTTATGAAAACGAGTAGAAAAGGCGTGTGCTTATTGTAGAACACCACCCAGTTCTTAAACTAATTGGCAAATGAGTCTCCCTCTGAATCACATCGTTAAGCAGAGGATGTGATGTGTAAGGAAATGGACCGAATCTTCACCACGTGACACCACTAATAGATGGAATTCTCCCCATGGGGTCAATCCACCAATACCATCCTTAATTTCAATCAGTGTCAATTACTTTTAACAGGCAGTTCGTTAAGCTGGAAGCGGAAGTATGTCTACAGGCGACGCTGAAGACGATGCTCAAAAAGGTAACGAGTTTAAGCAGTGAAGGCGTAGGCCCCTCAGTCCCCTTATTGATAGCATGGCCTCCACTCAAGCCTAGTGTCCAAGCTGTTTTGTATGCGAGTAATAGATTCCCCACCACCTAGTTTCAGGGGCTAGTCAGAAGCATTACACTATTATCCATTGCTTTGCCAAAATAGGCGAGTTATGGATACAACTTAGGACGCCGGATATGAGTAGAGGTACGCTGAGAGTAAGAAGTAATGGATGCTACTTAAAAGATGGATATAAGCAATTATTTATTGAAATATACCATTACCATCTACAACTTCATAGAAGGAATAGGAATTACATATACTAATTAAAATGTGGATATAAGAACATGTGCTACCGTTTACTATACCATCCATAGCACTATGGAGGATAAAAGCTAACAGATACGCCTTCAAAAGCCAAATATGAGTAGATGTGTGCCAAAGGGCCTCCTAATTTCTATCCCTACAGCCAAAGGAAAGGGAGAGGAGGTGCTAAACACATTAACTAAAAAAGATGTAAGGAGGAACGTACCAAGAGCTTCCTTAAAGGTATTCTTCTCCTGTGTCATGAGATTGTCCACCACAGCGCACCAACTGTGGAGAGCCGGTGCGGTGGCCTGGAAGAAGGTAGAGTCGATAAAGAGTTCAAAGACCTCGCGTCTCCAGGCACGGCGGGTGAATTGGTAAGAGCTCAACGAGGCCAGTACCTGGCTTGCTGCTGTGTAGTGACAGGCGTTGGCGATGCTAACCAGGAGACAAAAGATGAATCTTAAAGCAGTTGCATGCTACGGACATCAAATCATATTCAAAGGCATAGACAGCCAAAATAGTAAATTTATAAAGCATTTTTAATAGCTACTGGAAATGACGAGCGAATAAGAAGATTCAAGAACAACAAATAAAGCACCTCCAATAGTATTATGCTAAGGGAGTTCACGCACAACTTGATAAAAAGCTGCAGTTACTAAAGAGCAGTTTTGAACGGATTATAGAATGGATTATGCATTGCATTTCAGGGACACTTTCAACGACTTACTTGTGCGACTTCAAGAAGGGCAGAATGTTGGCAAGAATGCCATTATTAAGAGCAGATGGCACGCGATCCTTCTCCTCACTCTTGTAGACCACATCAAAGAACACTGCCATGTGCTGCACATCAACAGATGAAAGCAAAGATTACAAAGGAGAGTGGTGGAAGTCGAGAATAAATGTTCCAGTTTTGGCGTACCTCAGCAAGCATCCTGAGGGCTAAAACAGGCAGGTCCTCTTTCAGCGAGGCATACATTGAAGCTGAATCCCGATGGTCTAGAATGCAGAAGAGTAAAACGTAACTAGCCACATAATCTTATCCGTTTGCGGTCATGAATTGCATTTGGTCTATTAAAGTCCTTCTGACCCCAATTGTGTTAATTCTATCGGCTTCTCCACCATTAGCATGACGATGTGTTCGTTCGGATGAGTCTACCGTTACATTCTCTTTAGTTCTCCTGTAACCATCCGTAGGCCAATAAGCTGATGCCATTAATCGACAATGATATCAAATATTCCCCAGGCTGCCAGCACAGACAGTTCAGGAGATTCCAAATTAAAAACTAACCCTTAACGAAACATGAGCTTATTCTGAACTTCACTCTTGCACTATACTTCGTTTCTAGAAGCAATGAATCTAACCTTAGTCGCATTCGTTCCCACCTCACTTTCACTTGGGTAGTACCTAACGTGACAGTCTAACGGTAGGTCTTCCCAGGAGTAAGTTTCGCAGCAACAATGAGGTCGCGCGTTATCTTGCAAGGGCAGCGCTCTCTTACGTTTGATGCACTAGTGCTAAATAACCTTGGAAATGGCATTCAGCACGTGAGCAAATCCATCTGTAGATCACAACACAGACGGAAAGTGCGCTACCTTAGGATGAAGTGTCGTGTGTCTTAGAGCTGAGTGGATAGTGAGTAGAGCGGCACACATAAAAACGCATTCATGTCACGTATAATGTATACATATAAACTATTGAAAGCATTTTACAGGTTCCCACGAATTACAACGAGTCATTGCGTGTACGTACTAGGGTTTGACTGAGACAAAGGCGTATCGTAATAAATGCTCAAAAGAAGACGAAAACTGTGTGATGAAGTGATAGCCCAATTTTCAGCGTATCTAAGCAACCCCTTTCAGCCCCCATGATTCTGCTATCACACCGGAACCATGATTTTTAACTCACGGCGCGCCTATTGCTAATGAACTTGCGGCTCTTATGACCTATGAATATTTACTAGTACTTAGAATTCTGGTAAATTTTTATTGTTAATAGATTACGTATTTCTAAGTACCACGGTCCATCGAAAAACCTATTCTATAGTCCTCTAATTCGTGCATAGGTTGAGAATGTGTGGCACCCTTGCTATCAATTAAGCTCATCACTAGCCACCGCATTGGTCTCAACTCAGGTTCGTCGCACGACACAGAACTCATTTGGGGATCAATGCCAAAATCGTCCACCATAATCAAGCTACCTTTTAGCTCAGGCTGAAAGGAATGCAATATAAACTACAAATTGCATATCCAAATATGAAATTCCACAAACTTGAAAGAAAATGAGGGCGAATTCAACGAGAACTAAAAATGAGTATAGGGATGCCAAAACTAAGCGCAATAAATGTTGAGTGCCTGAAATTCCATTGGGCGAATGCCGATGTCTGAATACATTCAAATTGCTACAATAATCGGAAGAGAGTTTTGATGTTCTAACTCATTGCTCAGCGGAGTAGCAAAATGCATTTTACGAGATGGGTTGGAGTCAGACCGGGAGTTTTAGGTTTTCAGGCATGCATGAAAGGGGCGTGCCATCGTAGTAGTGCCAAACATAGCAGCGAGAGCAAAGCCTGCCCTACTACTACCCATAATGGCTAGTGCAATTAAGATGTCATTTCTCAAAATAAGGCGGAAGAAAACAATGATAGTCCTTGTATACAACATCCCGTGGAAAAAAAACCCACTTTCTTCCCTAGGAAGACCGCGCATGTTTACGGAAGACTTCAAGCACAGCAAGTATGGTGATGGGACATTCAGGCGCTCAGGAGTAAGACATTTGAATGATCCACACGACACACTGTGGGACAGCTGTACATCTATACACCAATGACAATCCCTTGTCGGGGTGATTCCTAGCTTTCCCAGCCGACACACAGAAGCCATTCTTGTGAGCATTTGTCGCAATGGTGAAATCACATGAGAGACTAATCTTTCAGTGAAAATGGTGCTTCCAACACAAGTAATCGGGAATGTTTGCAATTTTGAAAAGTTGCTGCACTCTGAGAACTATGGCAGCTCTTCGGTGTTGAGCAACACGGAGATGAATTATGTACTGAGCTAAGGGAGAATTTCGATAAAACAGGTTTAGATTTTGTGCGTCTCTCCATTATATGCCAAGAAATCGAACTACATGAGCATTCAGATATGACGATGAATCGAAACAAGCTGCCCTACAATGGTTCAGCCGTACTGGCAAATCCTTCCGTGGCGAAAGAGCTTTCGATAGGTGTATAAATGCAACAGAGGACAATGTATCAAAAAGACACAGTTTCTGCTCCACGAAATTTGCACTGTTACGTGGTTTAACTCAAACGTCCCTGCTATACCGTTCATAAGGACAACCGGAAGGCTCCATTTTCATGTACAACAATGCTCGAATAATATCAACTAACCAGAAGAACGGAGCTCCTGCGAGCCATGCAGTGCGCTGGGTGGTGTGTTACCATTGACTTTGACTTCCACCAGAGCTGAATCTGAGGCCACGGGGTGTATAAAGTCAGGTGGACGAAGGCCACCCGATATATCAACCGCAGAAGCCGTTGGCATTGCTGTGGCAGCTACAGTACGGACCTGGAGACCACGACGGAACCATGTGGCCTGTTCTAGTGCTGTGCCGGCTATGGAGGCGGTGGCTTCCATTAGACGCTGGCAAATGTCCTGTAGAGGAGATGAAGCAATCTTGTGGGAGAATAAAGGTTGTTTAAATCCCATTGTAAACTATAAAGTCTTTACAGTCTTGCGCAACTCAACTCCTATATTAGTGGCACGCAGACCTGAAGTACTTCTGTCAAATTCGATTTAAAAGACGGAAGACAAAAATTCTTTCGACTTTAGCAGTTTTCAGCGCGGTTGAGGTGTTGAACACTCTACTTAGGAACATTTGTGCCGTACTGGATTACTACAGTAATTACTGATGGAAAGTGACCGGAGATTCAAGAAGGGAAATTTCAAAAAGAATTGACAAACCTGTAGATCCTTCTGATCACGTTTTTCATCCTTGTTGGCCAGTGTAATAATAACTTCGTTGAAGATTCTGCATGAAAAGCACCAGAAAATGAAACAACATATGAAATTGAAAATTTAAAATAATTAGTTTACTAGAGCCTACACAGATCCAGTTACCCCTAGTGCCTAAAGTACGAACAACACACTTTCCGTAAAGTTAATGTGAATTTATTAATGAACATTCAAAGTCGCGTACTTTGTTTTGGCGGATAACTCAGGTATTATGCTAGTGATAACAGCGAAATATACCCGAAACCGTTCCTAACAATCACCAATACAATTAATCATCCCTTTGCAGCGAGAGGTAAACTTGCGAGTTCCACTATGGTGAAACCTTTTCTTCTCTGAGAGTGCAAAAAGCTATCTCTATTCAACTGTTTCCACCTCAATTTAATGTTCCAATGTTTGTCTACTTCGCATTGAACCTCACTTGGGAAAATATTATTAAAGGAAAGTGGAGGAGGAGGATACGGCAGGACAACATTTTTAAGTTAAACTCGCTCCATAAAGCAGAAGAGGTTGAATCACATTAGTCAGGTTTGTTCGACTGAGTCCGCGACATAAAGGGAAGTTCAAAATAAGGGGGAACAACAGAGATCACAATAAAGAACAAAGCACCGATTCAATGGCACGTATCTGCCGATGACTTACAATGCATGCACGTAAACAATGACGTGAAATTTACAGGTCTCCATAAAGAATTGTTACAGCAAACTATACCACGAACCTCAAAATACCTTAGTTATCTGGTATATTAGGACCACAAATAAGGCAATGCCTGCATTGAATAGGTTCCGCACTCCCAGAAAGGGAAGAGCGTAAGAGGTTTCGTGACGAAACACAGAGTGATCGGAAGCATAACAGTCATGATAACGCCCAAATATTCGATAAAAGTGGACATCATTAAAATGACCTTGTATTGGTGTTCTTTACCAAGTGTTTGGTAAGAATAATGCACTCTCTACAGACCCTCATTACATATTTTGACCGGTGAACATACCGGAATAAGAGATACACTATCGAAACAATAAAGGGAAAGAAATATATACACTTTACTCCTGTCCGCCAGGCGACTCAGATTCACTTAAATGCTGTTTTGATGGCCAACAGAAGGTTACTTGCAAAGGAACCGAAGGGGATACTTAAAACAGAAGGAACAGTGCTTAATATACGACTAAGTCATATAAAGAAGAGGATTTTTAAGCCAGCATTAATCGACCTTAATTACGGGGATATGGGATTCTAACAGTACCATCAAGGATATCAATTTCCAGAGCCTTCAGCACACACCTAACAAAGCCGCCTGGGGACTCGTACACCTTATGACACCTTCAGAGTAGGCTCTGATGTCATAATATGCCTCAAGAAAGTCTTTAAAGTCAAATCAACAATTCCAACGATAATTTACAGCATGCAAAATTGTACAAGAGACTTACTTTTCTGTACATGACTTGAACACGCCTCACACGGGCACGAAATAAAAGCGTTTAACCCAACAGTCTACGAGACTACCTCACATTTAGACACCTTTCTCAGGAGCAATCACAATCTTGGTTTTATTTTACAAAATGGCCCACTTGCCTAACCAACACAAAAACGGAGATGGGAGAAGTGATAGCAGTTCCTAGACCAGAAGTGGTTGAAATGGCGGCCGAGATTGATGTCAGAGGAACGACGTCGCGCAGAAAATCTTGAACGCTCGCCGATTGGAAGGAGCCGAACCCAATCCCACCAGTAGTGACTATCCACGTGTATAGGAAGTGCAATAGTGACGACTGCATAATCTGCGGAGGTAGAGTTTCCTTGAAAAAAAAAAACGTAACTCTTTGGCTGTGAATAGCACGGGCTATTGAATAAATTGCCCAATTACGCTTTCTGGAGCGTAACTCACTTCAACAGGCGAGGATACCGCGGCCTCACCATGGGACAGATCTAGAGTAAAGGCGAGTGCCAAAGAAGCCGGTGGCGATCGCAGAAGGTTTCGAAGAGTTTTTACGGCTTGGGACGCCTTTAGCAACGCTACTGGTCGTTCGGGGTTGCTGGGATCGCTAGAGAGACTAACGTAGCGCCCGCTCTTATTTTCACACTCCTGGTAGCCCCAACGTGCACCGCTAATGAGGCTGACGAGGGCACATTGACGTAGAGTTAGTGGTAGACCTAGAAAGAACACACGAAACTAGGGCCAAGTTAAAAGGAAATTCTGCTTACGAACATTAATAAAGACAGAGCATAACTTCATTGCAACAGCGAATTAACTAAATATTTAGCTAGGTAAGCCTTTTCAGTCGATAGCACTTGGACCTCGACGCTGGTAACACAGTGTCCTATTTCTGCCCCCTAAGCTACCAATCCCCCAGTCCTTCTAGCAGTTGATAACAGAGTTTTTCCTTTACGGTTATACATCCCTAACTATTTTAAGGATGACTTAATGACTAGTATGACCAAGTACCCATGCTACTGATGGATAAAAAGTAGCATAGACACACAACGCGACTGTAAACACTAGTGGAGCCGCCCTAAGGGGTTATAAAATACATTTTACTTATTGTTAATGGGCAGTTAAATAAACACTGCTGATCGGAACATAAACAGACCTGAGGGGGAAGAGGAGAGTAGCCACATGAGGTCATTACTACCTCCACCTAAGCCGCTGCTGACTGCCTCGGGAGGCGGCCAGACGTGAGCCAAGGCAGC